>NC_042980.1:2688318-2795818 GCF_901001165.1 Salmo trutta | reverse complement strand
CTTTGGGGGTGTTTTTCTGCTAAGGGGACAGGACAACTTCACTGCATCAAAGGGACGATGGATGGGGCCATGTACCGTCAAATCTTGGGTGAGAACCTCCTTCCCTCAGCCAGGGCATTGAAAATGGGTCGTGGATGGGTATTCCAGCATGACAATGACCCAAAACAACAAAGGAGTGGCTCAAGAAGAAGCACATTAAGGTCCTGGAGTGGCCTAGCCAGTCTCCAGACCTTAATCCCATAGAAAATCTGTGGAGGGAGCTGAAGGTTCGAGTTGCCAAACGTCAGCCTCGAAACCGTAATGACTTGGAGAAGATCTGCAAAGAGGAGTGGGACAAAATCCATCCTGAGATGTGTGCAAACCTGGTGGCCAACTACAAGAAAAGTCTGACCTCTGTGATTGCCAACAAGGGTTTTGCCACCAAGTACTAAGTCATGTTTTGCAGAGGGGTCAAATACTTATTTCCCTCATAAATTGATTTGCATTTTAATAACATTTTTGACATGCATTTTTCTGGATTTTTTTGTTGTTATTCTGTCTCTCACTGTTAAAATAAACCTACAATTAAAATTATAGACTGATCATTTCTTTGTCAGTGGGCAAATGTACAAAATCAGCAGGGGATCAAATACTTTTTTCCCTCACTGTGTGTGTGTGTGTGTGTGTGTATATGTATGTGTATATATGTATGTACGTACGTACGTACATTTCCTGGTCTTAAATAAAGACAGATATTTACAGTCTTAAATGTTTTCTTTTCTGAATTACTGACATGATGGTCCTCTAAATACTGGTTAGTTTACCCTAAAAATGAAACTTCTTCCTATTTCAAAATATGCACTTTGAAAAATTAAATCCATAATACTTATGAACATTCAATCATGCATATGCCTTTGTGTATAAGCTACAGGTCTTGTCTACTCTCCTTCACAATTATTGTTGTCTATCAACAATGACAAGCCACCTGGGTCTGACAACTGGGATAGAGAATTAGATATTGACACTCCTATTTGCCGTATCTTCAATTTAAGCCTACTAGAAAGTGTGTGCTTCACACTCCCTGCTATATTTTGGATAAAGAGTTACCTGTCTAACAGAACACAGAGGGTGTTTTTTAATGGAAGCCACTCCAACATAATCCAGGTAGAATCAGGAATTCCACAAGGCAGCTATCTAGGCCCCTTTTTTCAATCTTTTCTAACGACATGCCACTGGCTTTGAGTAAAGTGTGTCTATGTATGCAGATGACTCAACACTACACATCAGCTACTACAGCGACTAAAATTACTTCAACACTTAACAAAGAGCTGCAGTTAGTTTCAGAATGGGTGGCAAGGAATAAGTTACTTCTAAATAGATTTAAACTGATTGGAGTAACCCTGGATTGTAAACTATCATGGTCAACTAAATGACTACCACCCCGTAGCACACACTTCTGTCATCATGAAGTGCTTTGAGAGACAAGTCAAGGACCATATCACCTCCACCTTACCTGACACCCTAGACCCACTTCAATTTGCTTACCGCCCCAATGGGTCCACAGAAGATGCAATCGCCATCACACTGCACACTGCCCTATCCCATCTGTACAAGAGGAATACCTATGAAAGAATGCTGTTCGTTGAACATAGCTCAGTATTCAACACCATAGTACCCTCCAAGCTCATCATCAAGCTCGAGGCCCTGGGTCTGAACCCTGCCCTGTGCAATTGGGTCCTGGACTTCCCGACGTTAGGAAACAACATCTCCACTTCGCTGATCCTCAACACTGGGGCCCCACAAGGGTGCGTGCCCAGCACCCTCCTGTACTCCCTGTTCACCCATGGCTGCGTGGCCATGCACGCCTCCAACTCAATCATCAAGTTTGCAGACAACACAACAGTAGTAGGCTTGATTACCAACAACGACGAGACAGACTACATGGAGGAGGTGAGGGCACTCGGAGTGTGGTACACATCACGTACAAACTGAAATGTTACATCCACACAGACAGTGTGGTGAAGAAGGCGCAACAGCGCCTCTTCAACCTCGGGAGGCTGAAGAAATGTGGCTTGTCACCTAAAACCCTCACCAACTTTTACAGAGGCACAATTGAGAGCATCCTGTCGGGCTGTATCAACGCCTGGTACGACAACTGAACCGCTCACAACTGCAGGGCCCTCCAGAGGGTGGTGCAGTTTGCACAATGCATCACCGGGGGCAAACTCTCCAGGACACCTACAGCACCCGATGTCACAGGAAGGCCAAAAAGATCATCAAGGACAACAACCACTCAAGCCACTGCCTGTTCACCTCGCTACCATCCAGAAGGCAAGGTCAGTACAGGTGCATCAAAGCTGGGACTGAGAGATTGAAAAACAGCTTTATCTCAAGGCCATCAGATTGTTAAACAGCCATCACTAGCACAGAGAGGCTGCTGCCTACATAGACTTGAAATCATTGGCCACTTTAACAAATGGATCACTAGTCACTTTAATAATGCCACTTTAATAATGTTTACATATCTTTCATCACTCATCTCAATGTATATACTGTATTTTATACCATCTATTGCATCTTAGCCTATGCCGTTCTGTCATTGCTCATCCATATATTTATATGTATATATTCTTATTCCATTCCTTTACTTAGATTTGTGTGTATAGCTATTGTTAGATTACATGTTAGATATTGCTGCACTGTCAGAACTAGAAGCACAAGCATTTCGCTACACGCACAATAACATCTGCTAACCATGTGTATATGACCAATACAATTGTATTTGATTTGAACATATTGATACAACAATAGCTAAGATGTTGAGAAGTCTGTCCATAATAAAGCGCTGCTCTTCCTTCTTAACAACACTATCAACAAGGCAGGTCCTATAGGCCCTACTTTTGTTGCACCTGGACTACTGTTCAGTCGTGTGGTCAGGTGCCACAAAGAGTACTTAGGAAAATTACAATTGGCTCAGAACAGGGCAGCACGGCTGGCCCTTGGATTTACACAGAGAGCTAACATTAATAATATTCATGTCAATCTCATGTAAATTGTATTTGGGAGTGGTACTGACGTGTTGAATGCACCGAGCTGTCTGTTTGAACTACTGGCAAACAGCTCAGACACCCATGCATACCCTACAAAACATTCCACCAGAGGTCTCTTCACAGTCCCCAAGTCCAGAACAGACTATGGGAGGTGCACAGTATTACATAGAGCCATGACTACATGGAACTCTATTCCACATCAAGTAACTCATGCAAGCAGTAAAATTAGTTTTAAAAATACACCTTATGGAACAGCGGGGACTATTAAGCAAGACAAACAGACACACACACACACACACACACACACACAATAACATATGCACTATGCACACACACGTTCGTAGAGTAGTGGCCTGAGGGCACACAATGTGTTGTAAATGTATTGTAATGTTTTTTTAAATTGTATGACTGCCTTAATTTAGCTGGACCCCATGAAGAGTAGCTGCAGCCTTGGCAGCAGCTAATTGGGATCTATAATAAATACAAAAGGGTAGGTGAAGCTATGGTGCATCTAACCTGCCAACATCTGTAGGCATACAGTTCTTTCACATCATTGCAGAGAAAGAGGAAGCCCATGTTGACTCTGATTTCAGTATTTGTTTCTCAACCCAAAGCACATTCAATATCCCGATGTTATATAAGCAGCCTCAAAAGAAAAAAAATACTAGTTTGTACATAGATTTGAAATCACTGGCCACTTTAATAATGTTTATATATTTTGGCTTTATTCATCTCTATATACTGTATTATATTTTAGTCTATGCCACTCTGACATTGCTCATCCTAATATGTATATATTATTTAACTAGGCAAGTCAGTTAAGAACAAATTCTTATTTTCAATGACGGCCTACACCAGCCAGGACTGACAATGCTGAGTAATTTGTGCGTCTCCCTATCACAGCCAGTTGTGATACAGTCTGTAATCAAACTAAGGTCTTTAGTGACGTCGCTAGCACTGAGATGCAGTGCCTTAGACCGCTGCGCCACTCGGGAGCCCACTTAATTCCGTTATTTTACTTTTAGGTGTGTAGTGTTAGATATTACTGCATTGTTGGAGCTAGAAACACAAGCGTTTCGCGCCACCCGCAATAACATGTGTTTGTGACCAAAAAAAGTTGCACCTTGCCGAAACCCGGGATCGAACCAGGGACCTTTAGATCTTCAGTCTAACGCTCTCCCAACTGAGCTATTTCGGCAGTGAGATGAGAGTCACGTGATACCTTTATGTACTAGGGAAGAGGGAAATAATTATTCAAATCAAATTGTATTTGTCACATGCGCCGAATACAACAGGTGTAGACTTCACAGTGAAAAGCTTACCAACAAGCCCTTAACCAACAATGCTGTTTAAGAAAAAATAAGTGTTAAAGTATTTACTAAAATAAAATGGAGTAAAAAGCTAAAAATGTAATAACAAATCTGTATGTTTCTGTAAACTGTGAAAACGCATCTACAAAGTCATAAAATCATAATATCAAATATAGGCAGCATGCTACATCTACATCTTCATGGATTGGCTCACTTCGGAGGGCCTCCACCCATGTTTGACAGTGACGGGATTCCCGAGCCAACGCAGAGGATTCTGGGAGGAAAGGTTGAGGATAACCGGGAACGTAATTATGGAAGGGGAATCTAAACACCGAACTATTGTCGGTGGAAACACTAAATCCGTCATCTACAATCATATTTCTGTGAGAAGTAAATGGTATCACTCCTGTGCCACAATTATTTCGTGAAACATCAAAAGCGCTCTCTGTATGCGAATGTAACTAACGTTAGCAAGTGTGGCTAGCCAGCCATAGGTGGCCATTGTTTTTGTTTAGTAAACGAAGTGAAAGCAATATAAAACCAGTGTTTTCCCCAGCCGAGGAAGGGCCCAGCAAAGGGGCAAACTGTTTGAGTAATGCGGTTTGGTTTCTCTCGGGAAGATGGATGAAAAGTCCACCAACCAACACCGGTTCTATATTGCTCTGGTGATGGTGTTGCTCTTTGGCGTTATTGTGCTTCAGTACGTTTGTCCTAGCTCCGATTGCCAGCTGTTGCACATAGGATCATTGTCCTCCAGGTCGGGCGGCAATGCCATCGGGTCCCGGGGAGAGGTAAACGACATTGGCCTCAGTGGAAAGGACCCGTACGTCGCTGAGGACGGTGCCCTGGCCCGGTTCGTTCCCCGCTTCAATTTCACAACTTCCGACCTCAGTCGCCTCGTTGACTTCAATATCAAGGGAGACGATGTTATTGTTTTTCTTCACATCCAGAAGACCGGGGGCACAACCTTTGGTCGACATTTAGTGCGTAATATTAAACTCGAGAGGCCTTGTGAGTGTCATGCTGGCCAAAAGAAATGTACCTGTTACCGGCCAGGTAAAAGGGAAACGTGGCTTTTCTCCCGGTTCTCGACAGGATGGAGCTGCGGTCTCCACGCGGACTGGACAGAGCTGACCAACTGCGTGCCGTCCCTCATGAACATGCGTGAGCCACCCAAGAAGCCAGCAGTTCCCAGGTGAGTGTCACTCAAGAGTATAGCGAGGAATGGATTTGACATGAATTGTAGACGAACATTTCAATTTGTTCAGCATCTTCTCCCTATATTGAATCCACAGTTCATATTTAATTATGTATGATCTTTGAGTGGTAACCGTGATTTTGTCTGGTAGTGTTTGTGTAGCTTCTCATGTCTGAGTCAGTGTAAAATGTGTTGTGAGCCAAGTTGTTGGGAAAATTTGTGTTTTTGGGAGGAGTAAGAATTAAATATTGTTGGCACTCTGCATGAACTCACACTTTGAAGGCATGACTGGGTGGGTGGGTTTGGTGATCTGCAGAGAGACTGGGGCAGACCAGTGAGAGGGTTGGGAACTTGGAAGACGGGTGCATACAGAGTCTGTGTCCCAAATTACCCCCTATTATTCCTCTATATAGTCCACTTGTTTTGATCAGAGGCCTTGGTCAAAAGTAGTGCACTTTATAGGGAATAGTATGCCATTTCTGACACAGACTCATTGAGGCCATTTAGTTGGTTATTATTAGTTAGGTGACATTTCAGAGGTGCTGAATCCAAAACCCCAAATATAAAGACAAATGAACTGACCTAGGTCTCTTCTCTCTCAGCCGGAACTACTACTACATCACCATCCTGCGTGACCCGGTGTGGCGCTACCTGAGCGAGTGGCGGCACGTGCAGCGCGGTGCCACCTGGAAGGCCTCCCTGCACGTGTGTGACGGTCGCTCCCCCACGCTGGCCGAGCTGCCCAGCTGCTACCCCGGGGATGACTGGTCTGGCTGCTCTCTGAAGGATTTCATGGACTGCCCCTACAACCTGGCCAACAACCGGCAGGTCCGCATGCTGGCAGATCTCAGCCTAGTGGGCTGTTACAACGACTCGGCCATGAGCGAGGACGAGCGCTGGGCCGTGTTATTAGAGAGCGCCAAGCGGAACCTGCTGGGTATGGCCTTCTTTGGCCTGACAGAATACCAGAGGAAAACCCAGTATCTGTTTGAGAAGACCTTCCGCCTGGCGTTCATCGCCCCCTTCACCCAGCTCAATGGGACGCGGGCGAGCAGCATAGAGGTCGCCCCTGAGACGCAACAACGGATCCGCCAGCTGAACCAATGGGACGTGGAGCTGTATGAGTACGCACGCGACCTGTTCCTCCAGCGCTTCCAGGTGGCCCGTCAGCAGGAGAGGAGGCAGGCCAGGGAGAAGAGGCAGCAGGAGAGGAGGAGGCTTCGAGGGAGGCTGGGGTCAACTAGGCTGGGTATAGGATGGCCGGTGGCGATGTGGCCCAGCGACAAGCCCCAGTGGACAGAGACCCAGGCTGGGGAGGCGATCACCACCCACCTACGACCACCCCCACCACCCTCCCCAGAGATGAAGCAGGGGAGGGAAGGTGGAGAGGCGGTGGAGGCTGAGGTGCAGCTGCCACAGTGGTGGGATCTGGAGGAGAACAGCACCATGGAGGACTACATGGACAATGTCGAACAGTGGCGGTAGTAGTGAGAGGACCAAGCCGAAGAAGGAGTGAGCCACGTGAATTTTGCAGGCTTGCCTTGTCTGCACAGACATTATGAGTGTGTCCCAATATCTCCTTTCTCCCGAAATGTGCACATGTTCACGTCCCTTCGTGATTTTGAAAGGAAATGACTGGTATAAGAAAAATGTGGTTTTGCCCATGCCTACACCAATCCAGCGCTATTAAATATTTGGGGAATAGTGAACAAATGCACACTTCAGGAACAGAGAGATATGGGACACATCCATTTTCAAAACTCAACGCTAACCATGCACAGCTCCCTTTAGCCTGCATCCCAACCTTTAGTCCAGGGGTTCCCAAACATTTTTGGCCCATGACCCCATATGTGAAAATTCTCACGACCCCAACCATGTGAAGTTTACTATGGCGGTCAATTGAAAAACATTCTTAACAGTATTTCTGATTGTATTCTCAACCCACCATCATATACTTTTAATGTGGGGCCATGACAGTCAATTGCAAATTAGTCTGACAAAATGTATCTCATCTCACCAACACTAATGAGAGGGGTGTGCTTGATGCATGTCGTGTCGGAGCTACTCAAAGTCAGGGGACGGGGTCGACAGTGCGCATCTCATCTCTCCTGTCACATTCAAACTGGATCGATATTTGTTTTTAATGCAGACGAGAGCACTGAATCAGCGTACCATGAGTTTTAATACTCGGAGGGAGATGGCACAGTTTCCCCATTGAGTTATGTCTCTCAACTCCTCCATAGTGACCTGTGAATCAGCTGTATCATTTCACTTACCGGCATGTCAACTGCGCCAGGATCACAGTCAAACGGATTTCAATCTGTATAATATTCCCCCCCCCCCCCCCTGCATGCTTGCGTTCAGTTCCCCAAATATGTCTGTTACATAGGCAAGGAGACACATTTTCTTTTCATTACACAGATAGTCAACAAAGTCTGTTTTTACATCCATTGCGAATGACAACCATTCCCCTCTCAATTCTAAAAATCATTCCAACACTACCCCTCTAACCACCAAGCCTCGTGTGAAATGGAACATTGTCATGCTATGATCCCATATGTCCACATAGTTTTGTGAACAGGCTTACGCTATATAGTTTACAATCTAAGTTACCTGCTGCATATCTCCAAGTTCTGTGCACAGCTCTTTTGCAGCCAGTTGCTCTTGGTGTATCCATTATTGCTCAGTGGGTGTGTCATACAATGCGTCCATATGGCAGAGGGAGACACATTCATAACTAGCGTGCAGAGGCCTGCCTGCCGTCCCATGATAGATGGATCCCCAACTGTGCAAAAGCCCACCATTCAATCCCATGGAATCTGTTTTTCGTTAATATAGCCATGGGGCACACTGAACATCCCCTGTGCCGTTTCATGCTCGTGAGTCGTGAGACAGAACAATATGTCGTTGTGAATAGCATCCCCCGACATGTAGTGAACAAAAGTCAATGCATCTCGGCCCTCACAGCTAGCATCCAATTGGAGAGCATAAGTTGGGGAGTTATCTGACAAAGCTATTGATGTGAGTTTATGTGCCTCTGCCTCACCACATTGTTTTCACCATATCAATTGTGGCCGGTAGTATCAAAGTCTCTGAAATAGTGTATGGTTTCATAGCATACTGGGCTTAGCCATTCACCATGGGAATAATTTTAAGTACAATGGTCAAGTGTGGCCTTTTCCAATGATCTAAGGGCGCTCTCTGGTTGAATTTCACCTTTTTAGATTTGAATAATTTTCATCTCGATTTTTAAGGTGAACCACAATGATTTTGAGAGACAAAGACAATGTTATAACAGAATTTTGGAAATTCTGCTGTGACCCCATTTTCATATCAGGCGACCTCTATGGGGTCACGACCCCTAGTTTGGGAACCGCTGCTTTAGTCCATGGCCAGTTTTCTGTTTCGCTATACCTACTTATGTTTTTTGAATGTAATTTGTTTTCGTGTACTTCACTTACCCACATTGTGGCCATGACATTTCTGAGAGAGAATACAGGGCTTGTCCCACTTGGCATCCTATTCCCTAATAGAGTGCACTAGTTTTGACTAGAACCTGGTCAAAATTAGTGCACTATATAGAGAATAGAGTGCCGTTTGGGACAGGCCCACCACCAATCCCATGCCCCTCACAATCACCCATGCCTTCTGAGGAGATCCCTACGGTTCTGGTGCAGAACTGTTGGTTACTAGTACAGAAATGTTTTACTTATAATAATTTTGATATTGAGGTACAGTGCATTCAGGAAGTATTCAGACCCCTTGACCTTTTCCACATCTAGTTACGTTACAGCCTTATTTTAAAATTGATTCAATTGTTTTTTTTCTCATCAATCTACACACAATACCCCATAATGACAAAGCAAAAACTGGTTTTAGGAATAAAAAAATAAATGTATATATATTCCAATGTAAATGTATTATTTAGACCCTTTACTCAGTACTTTGTTGAAGCACCTTTGGCAGCGATTACAGCCATCTAGTCTTCTTGGGTATGACGCTATAAGTGTGGCACACCTGTATTTGGGGAGTTTCTCCCATTCTTCTCTGCAGATCCTCTTAAGCTCTGCCAGGTTGAATGGGGAGCGTTGCTGCGCAGCTATTTTCAGGTCTCTCCAGAGGTGTTCGATCGGGTTCAACTTCAGGCTCTGGCTGGGCCACTCAAGGACATTCAGAGACTTGGCCCGAAGCCACTTCTGCGTTGTCTTGGCTGTGTGCTTAGGGTCGTTGTCCTTTTGGAACATTAACCTTCGCCCCAATCTGAGGTCTTGAGCACTCTCGAGCAGGTTTTCATCAAGGATCTCTCTGTGCTTTGCTCCGTTCATCTTTCCCTCGATCCTGACTAGTCTCCCAGTCCCTGCCACTGAAAAACATCCCCACAGCATGATGCTGCCACCACCATGCTGCACCGTAGGGATGGTGCCAGGTTTCCTTCAGACATGACGCTTGGCATTCAGGCCAAAGAGTTCAATCTTGGTTTCATCAGACCAGAGAATCTTGTTTCTCATGGTCTGAGAGTCCATTAGGTGCCTTTTGGCTAACTCCAAGCGGGCTGTCATGTGCCTTTTACTGAGGAGTGGCTTCCGTCTGGCCACTACCATAAAGGCCTGATTGGTGGAATGCTGCAGAGATGGTTATCCTTCTGGAAGGTTTTCCCATCTCCACAGAGGAACTCTGGAGCTCTGTCAGAGTGAACATTGGGTTCTTGGTCACCTCCCTGACCAAGGCCCTTCTCGCCTGATTGCTCAGTTTTGACGTGCGGCCAGCTCTAGGAATAGTCTTGCTGGTTCCTAACTTCTTCTATTTAAAAATGATGGAGGCCACTGTGTTCTTGGTCTTTCAATGCTGCCTACATTTTTTTGGTACTCTTCCCCAGATCTGTGCCTCGACACAACCCTGTCTCTGAGCTCTACGGACAATTCTTTTGACCTCATGGCCTGATTTATTATTTTTTTGTTTGATATGCGCTGTCAACTGTGGGACCTTATATAGACAGGTGTGTGCCTTTGCAAATCACGTCCAATCAATTGAATTTAACACAGGTAGACTCCAATCAAGTTGTGGAAACTTCAAGGTTGATTTTTATTTTTTAACCAGGCAAATCCGTTAAGAACAAACTCTTATTCACAATGACAGCCTCCCCATGGGACTCCCAATTACGGCCTGTTGTGATACATCCTGGAATCGTACCAGGGTCTGTAGTGACCCCTCTAGCACTGAGATGCAGTGCCTTGACCGCTGCGCCACTCAGGAGCCCATGATAAATGGAAACAGGATGCACCTGAGCTAATTTGAGTCTCATAGCAAAGGGTCTGAATACTTTTGTAAGGTGTATATATTTTTTAATACATTTCTAAAAACCTGTTTTTGCTTAGTCATTATGGGGTATTGTGTGTAGATTGAGGAAAACATTTTAAATAGATTTATTTTAGAAAAAGGCTGTAATGTAACAAAATGTGGGAAAAGTTAAGGGGTCTGAATACAACTGGTTTTGTTTGAAAGAGAATAAGCTATGTTTTTGTTTTCACTGAGATTTTTGTATTTGTATTATGCTACTATTTTTATCATGACTTAATGTAGGTGAAGCTGTTGAATGATTTGTCGGATGACATGCAGCTTACAAATGACTGAGAAAGACTTAAGTGATCGTGCGGAAAGAAACACATTTCTCACTAAATTAGATTTGTATAATTACCTCAATCAGTAGCACACTTGTCTGTTATATTCACTTCTTCTTGTGCTATCCTTGTCTTCTCTTTTGTATATTAAACAAAAATAATTCACTGGTGTCATGTCTTGTTACTAATATGCTTTAGTTTGTTGGTATGTCCACATCCTTACTACACACTTGTCTCTGGTTGGGACAAATGTGAAGTTGCCAGCCAGGTCACAATTGGACCGTCATAATCCAGTTGTCTCATTGTTGCCTTCTCTGTTTGCTCCAGCAGGAGGTGCCAAATCCGTGTGACCACAACTGTCTCCAATGAAAATGTAATCTCTAGTTTTTTAAATAAATCTGGTCTAGTCTAAATGATAATCCCTGTCTGTGTAAATTATACTTTGGATGTGTTACTTGATTGTGCAAGGAATAAATTGATGGAAATCTGAATGCTGCACATGCTACAATAACACCACATTGCACCATGCATAGGTACCATGGGTACATTTTGGAATATTCAGATAGAAATATGCTATGTAGAATAAGGAATCACATCATCTCTGTTCATGCCATTTCTATCTGCAACATTTGGTCACTGAATGTGGCCCTGGCATACAAGTAGGGTTATTCGTAGTTGTGTCTGGCACATCTCATTTGGGTTGAGGTCTGGTGATTGTGGAGGTGAGGTCATCTGATGCAGCACTCCATCACTCTTCTTCTTGGTCAAATAGCCCTTACACAGCCTGGAGGTGTGTTGGGTCATTGTCCTGTTGAAAAACAAATTATAGTCCCACTAAGTGCAAAATCAGATGGGATGCTGTAACGCTGCAGAATGCTGTGGTAGCCATGCTGGTTAAGTGTGCCTTGAATTCTAAATAAATCACTGACAGTGTCCCCAGCAAAGCACCATCACACCTCCATGCTTCACCGTGGGAACCACACATGCGGAGATGATTCGTTCACCTACTCTGCGTCTCACAAAGACACGGCAGGTGTAAACAAAAATCTCAAATTTGGACTCATCAGACTAAAGGACAGATTTCCACTGGTCTAATGTCCATTGCTCGTGTTTCTTGGCCCAAGCCAGCCTCTTCTTATTGGTGTCCTTTAGTAGTGGTTTCTTTGCAGCAATTCGACCATGAAGGCCTGATTCACGCAGTCTCCTCTGAACAGTTAATGTTGAGATTTGTCTGTTACTTGAACTCTGTGAAGAATTTATTTGGGCTGCAATTTCTGAGGCTGGTAACTAATGAACTTAACATCTACAGCAGAGGCAACTCTGGGTCTTCCTTTCCTGTGGCGGGCCCTCATGAAAGCCAGTTTCATCATAGTGCTTGATGGTTTTTGTGACTGCACTTGAAGAAAAGTAAAAAGTTCTTGACATTCTCCGGATTGACTGACCTTCTTGTCTTAAAGTAATGATGAACTGTCGTTTCTGTTTCCTGTTCTTGCCATAGTAGGTGACTACCTCATGAAGCTGGTTGAGAGAATGCCAAGAGTGTGTGCAAAGCTGTCATCAAGGGAAAGGGTGGCTACTTTGAGGATATATTCTAAATATATTTAGATTTGTTTAACACTTTTTTGGTTACTACATGAGTCCATATGTGTTATTTCATAGTTTTGATGTCTTCACTATTATTCTACAATGTCAAAAATAGTAAAAAGAAAGAAAAATCCTTGAATGAGTAGGTGTGTCCAAACTTTTGACAGGTACTCTATTAGCCCAACACATGATACATTTCTGAAATCCTCAAATGTTTCCTAATCACACAAAATGGAATTGTCATTGGGGTATAATTAGGACTATAATAATGGTGTCCCAGTTTGTCTAACCTGCTGTTCCATTCTACCAAATGTGAACTGAAAATATGGATTTGACTCAGTGTACGCAAATATGTGTTATGCCTCCTGTGAATATGATATCAATATTTTGTGTGTGTGTGGTTAAGAAACATATTGAGGATTTCAGAAATGTATCACATGTTGGTCTAACATGTTGGATAGATGTCGAAAGAGGTTACAGAAGACGGAAATGTAAAAAGCGTCTCCCTTATTCCAAATTCACCCTAGATCTTTTGAAGAACTACAGAATGTATAGGTCTATTGAATTGCAAATCAATAGACCAATTTGAACACTTTTTTGATAGAAAATGTTCCCCATTCTTGACTGACAGTTATGTACAGTAATAAGAACATTGGCGATGTGGAAGTCTGAGCCTAGATTTGTACTCTAACTCCTGGCTTCGCCTCATTATAAATATTCAAACCTAATTAACATCTCATCAAAACCTACACGGTGATTAGTCTCCCTAGGCAGACTTGATGGTTCCCACAATGTGTCAATGCTACGGCATACGAGTCTACAAGTTAATGATGTCAATCTGGAATAGAGGAAGTGGTTGGGATAAAGAGGAAGAGGCGAAGTGAGAGGTTTCACTTTTGCCAAAATTTGTCCAAAGTAAGCCCAATGCGTTTCTATGGATTTATTTTGGATCTAAGTTTGTCTCCTGTATTTGCATTTATTATGGATCCCCATTAGCTGCTGCCTTCCTGGGGTCCAGCAAAATTAAAGCAGTTTATACAATTTTAAAAACATTACAATACATTCAATATTTAGGACTAACTTATTCCTTGCCACCAACTGAAACTAACTGCAACTCTTTGTTAAGTGTTGCAGTCATTTCAGTCGCTATAGTAGCTGACATGTACAGTGATGAGTCATCCGCATACACAGACACACTGGCTTTCCTAGTGGCAATTCATTAATAAAGATTGAAACAACTAATGGACCTAGACAGCTGCCTTGGGGAATTATTGATTCTACCTGGATTATGTTGGAGAGGCTTCCATTAAAGAATACCCTCTGTGTTCTGTTAGACAGGTAACTCTTTATCTACAATATAGCAGGGGGTGTAAAGCCATAACACTATTTTTTTTCTACGTCACCACTTACACCATTACCTACATCCGCTTTTTGCTGTTTGTTCCCTAGTTAAATATTCCCGCAAAAACAAAGTTGTTGCTAGCAATATGGAGATCACGGAGGCTGTGTTAATGAGTGCATTTCACAAGTGCATCAACTACCTTTTACTAAAACCACTGCAAGGTTTTGCCTGCATACTTTGATTTCAAATCACCAACATGTTTCTAGGTAAGAGGGACGGATTTGCACAAGCACAACTCCCACTCACTAGTGGTGGGTCAGGTGCTTGTTCACCCGCACCCGGCCACAATTGCTAATAACCCATCCGCAACCGCCCAACTATATGTGATAAAGTGAAAATCTGAGGCCAGCACCCAACCCTAAACTGCAAATATAGAAAATGTGCTATAGGCTACAGTCAAAGACTGCAGTAAGGTTTTTTATTGTTGCCTGATATAGATATGTTTCTGCTTATAATTTCCAATATTTTGGTAGGCTATTTGTTAGTCAACTTGTCTATAATTAGATAAATGTAGCTTTTCTTTTGTCATTATGTTGCCCTAGAAGACTATATAAACCCTTGCTCAACAGATTAATGTAATTGATCGATAGAATGAATGCTTCAATCTAGTTGACGTTGGTAAAGTCTTCTCTGTCATCTTTCGTGGAGCAAAGACGTTTAGGGACTGGGGAGAAAATACAACAAAGCCACAAAAAAACGGGAAAGATTTTCTGTGCAAAATGTCCAAATGACATCTCAGTTTGACTGGCTATAAGGAAAAAGAAAGCTATGAAAAAAACCCAACGTGTTTCTGATAAGATTTCAGTTCGGCTTCAATGCATATTTGATTTTCTTGAAATACTATCACCTTTTATGACCCTTTTATGATGAAGACATCACCCCTTCAGATGGTATCTAACTGAGCATTGCATTCTCTCATATCATATTTCTCCACTCCTGTTTGCAAGTCCAAATATTGCCTACATTTGGTGTATAATTTTACTCCAATAAATGTTTAATTCTGCAGGAGTTATTATTAAGGCTATAGCCCTATTCACACTGGACTAGTATTACTAGAGAACATTGGTTTTGTATTACCCCAGAATGTCCATTATTCCAGAGGACAATTCAGATGGGATTAGTTTTTTCCAAACTTCCCCTGTAATTCTTTCATTTTTTTCTATAAATTGACTGTAATGACTGAAGCCTAGAGGTTTTTTTCTAGGCGTGAATATACAGTGGGGCAAAAAAGTATTTAGTCAGCCACCAATTGTGCAAGTTCTCCCACTTAAAAAGATGAGAGAGGCCTGTAATTTTCATCATAGGTACACGTCAACTATGATAGACAAAATGAGAAAAAAAATCCAGAAAATCACATTGTAGGACTTTTTATGAATTTATTTGCAAATTATGGTGGAAAATAAGTATTTGGTCACCTACAAACAAGCAAGATTTCTGCTTCTCACAGACCTGTCAATTCTTTAAGAGGCTCCTCTGTCCTCCACTCGTTACCTGTATTAATGACACCTGTTTGAACTTGTTATCAGTATAAAAGACACCTGTCCACAACCTCAAACACACTCCAAACTCCAGTATGGCCAAGACCAAAGAGCTGTCAAAGGACACCAGAAACAAAATTGTAGACCTGCACCAGGCTGGGAAGACTGAATCTGCAATAGGTAAGCAGCTTGGTTTGAAGAAATCAACTGTGGGAGCAATTATTAGGAAATGGAAGACACACAAGACCACTGATAATCTCCCTCGATCTGGGGCTCCACGCAAGATCTCACCCCGTGGGGTCAAAATGATCACAAGAACGGTGAGCAAAAATCCCAGAACCACACGGGGGGACCTAGTGAATGACCTGCAGAGAGCTGAGACCAAAGTAACAAAGCCTACCATCAGTAACACACTACGCCGCCAGGGACTCAAATCCTGCAGTGCCAGACGTGTCCCCCTGCTTAAGCCAGTACATGTCCAGGCCCGTCGGAAGTTTGCTAGAGAGCATTTGGATGATCCAGAAGAGGATTGGGAGAATGTCATATGGTCAGATGAAACCAAAATATAACTTTTTGGTAAAAACTCAACTCGTCGTGTTTGGAGGACAAAGAATGCTGAGTTGCATCCAAAGAACACCATACCTACTGTGAAGAATGGGGGTGGAAACATCATGCTTTGGGGCTGTTTTTCTGCAAAGGGACCAGGACGACTGATCCGTGTAAAGGAAAGAATGAATGGGGCCATGTATTGTGAGATTTTGAGTGAAAACCTCCTTCCATCAGCAAGGGCATTGAAGAGGAAACGTGGCTGGGTCTTTCAGCATGACAATGATCCCAAAAACACCGCCCGGGCAACGAAGGAGTGGCTTCGCAAGAAGCATTTCAAGGTCCTGGAGTGGCCTAGCCAGTCTCCAGATCTCAACCCCATAGAAAATCTTTGGAGGGAGTTGAAAGTCCGTGTTGCCCAGGGACAGCCCCAAAACATCACTGCTCTAGAGGAGATCTGCATGGAGGAATGGGCCAAAATACCAGCAACAGTGTGTGAAAACCTTGTGAAGACTTACAGAAAACATTTGACCTGTGTCATTGCCAACAAAAGGGTATATAACAAAGTATTGAGATAAACTTTTGTTACTGACCAAATACTTATTTTCCACCATAATTTGCAAATAAATTCATTAAAAATCCTACAATGTGATTTTCTGGATTTTTTTTCTCATTTTGTCTGTCATAGTTGAAGTGTACCTATGATGAAAATTACAGGCCTCTCTCATCTTATTAAGTGGGAGAACTTGCACAATTGGTGGCTGACTAAATACTTTTTTGCCCCACTGTATTTCAAGAAGTCCAGGCGATAACAAGCTACACTGAATATGAGGTTGGTTCCCAAGTTTCTAAACCATACGAAACCATCTATTAACACCAACGTTTGCATTAAATAGGCCCAATATTTTAGAATTATGTATTTGGCGATATTCATTCGCACAAAACGTATAAACATAAGCATTCACTGTGAAAGTCGGTACACGTAGACCCTTCATATATAGGCTATGCGCAGGACTTCATTCAATTTATCTAATAAGTTATTGTTTTCTTGCTCAAACCGCGAGCAACACCTGTCAAACATTGACATTTCTCTCAAACACAGAGATGTCAATTCGCACGGGACTAGTATTATCAGAGGATTTGGAGTTTGCCAAAAAACAGTAGGTTATTCTGGTTAGTCAATGTACAGATTTCAGTTTCCATTTAACCCATCTAAACAGTAGGCTACAGTTCCCTTGACATGCCATAGGCCTATTTGAAGTCCTGTCTTGTGACTGTTGAATTTGTATAGAGCCTCACAATCACCACACATAACATAGCCGGCACTGCTATCATCCTCTTTTACAACTTCACCAAATATTTTCCAAACATTACTTTTCTGGCCCTCCCTTCTCTTTATTTTCAACTCTCCTTTTGCAGCTTTTGTCTTATTGAATTAAACTTCGACAATGTCCTTTTTGCCTCAGTGGATTTAAGTTTTTCTGCCCATTCCCGAAAGCATTATTTGGCGATTGGCTGTGTAGACTATTTGGCCCGCATGCAGTTAAGCCCTGAAGTTTAAACGTATGCAGTAACACCAGACAGCCTAAAAAAATGAAAGAACAACCTTAATGTAGCCTATATAAATTGCCCAGTTATTATACATTTATGGATTTTTAAGGTATTGTTTCTTTTTATTCAACCTGCCCTTCAGCCACACAATATTTAATGACCCAAAACGAGACTACACAGTAATCCCTATTTTGAATCCCACCGCACCCTCTCCGCTATGCAATCTGGTTTCAGAGCTGGTCATGGGTGCACCTCAGCCACGCTCAAGGTCCTAAACGACATCGTAACCGCCATCGATAAGAAACATTACTGTGCTGCCGTATTCATTGACCTGGCCAAAGCTTTTGACTCTGTTAATCACCACATCCTCATCGGCAGACTTAGTAGCCTTGGTTTCTCAAACGATTGCGTCGCCTGGTTCACCAACTACTTCTCTGACAGAGTTCAGTGTGTCAAATCGGAGGGCCTACTGTCTGGACCTCTGGCAGTCTCTATGGGGGTACCACAGGGTTCAATTCTTGGGCCAACTCTTTTCTCTGTATACATAAATGATGTCGCTCTTGCTGCTGGTGAATCTCTGATCCACCTCTACGCAGACGACACCATTCTATATACTTCTGGCCCTTCTTTGGACACTGTGTTAACAACCCTCCAGACGAGCTTCAATGCCATTCAACTCTCCTTCCGTGGTCTCCAACTGCTCCTAAACACAAGTAAAACTAAATGCATGCTCTTCAACCGATCGCTGCCCGCACCTGCCCGCCCATCCAGCATAACTTCTCTGGACGGTTCTAACTTAGAATTTGTGGACAACTACAAATACCTAGGTGTCTGGTTAGACTGTAAACTCTCCTTCCAGACTCACATCAATCATCTCCAATCCAAAGTGAAATCTAGAATTGGCTTCCTATTTCGCAACAAAGCATCCTTCACTCATGCTGCCAAACATACCCTCGTAAAACTGACCATCCTACCAATCCTCGACTTCGGCGATGTCATTTACAAAATAGCCTCCAATACCCTACTCAACAAGCTGGATGCAGTCTATCACAGTGCCATCCGTTTTGTCACCAAAGCCCCATATACAACCCACCACTGCGACCTGTATGCTCTCGTTGGCTGGCCTTCACTTCATAATCGTCGCCAAACACATTGGCTCCAGGTCATCTACAAGACCCTGCTAGGTAAAGTCCCCCCTTATCTCCGCTCACTGGTCACCATAGCAGCACCCACCTGTAGCACGCGCTCCAGCAGGTATATCTCTCTGGTCACCCCTAAAGCCAACTCCTCCTTTGGTCGTCTCTCCTTCCAGTTCTCAGCTGCCAATGACTGGAACGAACTACAAAAATCTCTAAAACTGGAAACACTTATCTCCCTCACTAGCTTTAAGCACCAGCTGTCAGAGCAACTCACAGATCTCTGCACCTGTACATAGCCCATCTTTAATTGAGCCCAAACTACTACCTTTTCCCCTACTGTATTTATTTATTTTATTTATTTTTGCTCCTTTGCACCATATTATTTATATTTTAACTTTTAACTTTCTTCAAACTACAAATCTACCATTCCAGTGTTTTTCTTGCCATACTTTATTTACTCTGCCACCATGGCATTTTTTTGCCTTTACCTCCATTATCTCACATCATTTGCTCACATTGTATATAGTCTTATTTTTTTTCTACTGCATCATTGATTGTATGTTGTTTTACTCCATGTGTAACTCTGTGTTTTTGTATGTTGTCGAACTGCTTTGCTTTATCTTGGCCAGGTCGCAATTGTAAATGAGAACTTGTTCTCAACTTGCCTACCTGGTTAAATAAAGGTGAAATAAAAAAAATAAAAAAAATCCCAACAAATGTACTTACCTTTGCCTTTGTGGGTACCTTATGTGACTGTTACAGTACCTGTGCTTATTATTTAAAAAAATGTAACCTCAGTAGCTGATTAAACAGCATGATCATTACACAGGTGCACCTAGTGGGGACAATAAAAGGCCAGTCTAAGCATGCAATTAGCATGCTGGCTGCAGGAATGTCCACCAGAGCTGCTGCCAGAGAATTGAATGTTCATTTCAGGTGCACCTAGTGGGGACAATAAAAGGCCACTCTAAGCATGCAATTGGCATGCTGACTGCAGGAATGTCCACCAGAGCTGCTGCCAGAGAATTTAATGTTCATTTATCTACCATAAGCTGCTTCCAACGTTGTTTAGAGAACTTGGCAATACGTCCAACCGGCCTCACATCCGCAGAACACGCGTAACCACACCAGCCCAGGACCTCCACATCCGGGTTCTTCACCTGCAGGATTGTCTGAGACCAGTCTCCCGGACTGCTGATGAAACTGTGGGTTTGCACAACCGAAGAAGCTCATATGCGTGCTCATCGTCCTCACCAGGGTCTTGACCTGACTGCAGTCCGGCGTCGTAACTGACTTCAGTGAGCAAATAGTAACCTTTAATGGCCACTGCCACGCTGGAGAAGTATACTCTTCATGGACGAATCCCAGGTTTCAACTCTGTCAGGGAGATGGCAGACAGTGTGAATGGCATCGTGAGCGGTTTGCTGATGTCAATGTTATGAACAGAGTGCCCCATGATGGCGGTGGGGTTATGATATGGGCAGGCATAAGCTATGGACAATGAACACAATTGCATTTACCGATGGCAATTTGAATGCACAGAGATACTGTGATGAGATCCTGAGGCCCATTGTCGTGCCATTCATCTGCCACCATCACCTCATATTTCAGCATGATAATGCACAGCCTCATGTTGCAAGGACCTGAACACAATTCCTGGAAGCTGAAAACATCCATGTTCTTCCATGGCCTGCATACTAACTAGATAAGTCACCCAATGAGCAGGTTTGGGATGCTCTGGATTGACGCGTACGACAGCGTGTTCCAGTTCCTGCCAATATCCAGCAACTTCGCACAGCCATTGAAGAGGAGTGGGACAACATTCCACAGGCCTCAATCAACAGCCTGATCAACTCTATGTGAAGAAGATGTCACACTGCATGACACAAATGTTGGTCACACCAGATACTGACTGTATTTCTGATCCACACCCCTACCTATTTTTTAAGGTATGTGACCAATAGATGCAAATCTGCATTCCCAGTCATGGGAAATACATAGATTAGGGCCTAATGAATTTCTTTCAATTGACTGATTTCCTTATATTTACTGTAACTCAGTAAAATCTTTGAAATAGTTGAATGATGCTATAATTTTTTTCTTGAGTGTATGTACAGGTACACATCAATTACGCCACACATGAAAAGAAAACACAAAACATGAAAAGCAAAACACAATCATATGAAACAGATTCTTCAGTAAAACTAGATGCAGTGTTGGAACCTGCTACCCATTATTCTAAATGTGTTGACATCGTTGTCAAATCAAAACAATTAGGCTAGACAAGTATGGCTGTAAATTAAGATGTATGCATATTGCAATAACCCAGATTCAATGTGTTCAGGATGGTAGTTGACATTCAATGGTAGCGATAGAAGTGAGAAAGTCAATTAAGGCCCAAGGTGGTGCTGGCCTGGCCGGTCTAATAGGAGAAGCTGTGCCTTAAAGTCCTGGACTTGGAGCTTTTCTTATTCCAATCATAACGTAATATCAGACATGCTGCTGTATACCTTTCTCCAATACACACCTCAATACACATCAAAAGTAGTGCACTACATAGGGAACAGGGTGCAATTTGGGATGAATGCTATACACATAACATTAATATAGAGGCTATCTCAGGTCACCACAGTAGTCTGTAGGTTAAACCTGGTGACTAACCCAGCTGCCCTTTATCTTTGCCAAGTGTCATTCCACCCAGTGGAGTGAAGTTCCCCCCTTATTTTCAGCAATTTTCCAAATAGGAGCCAGAGGGGGTGGGAGATCTGCCGATTAGGGGTGAAGTCAAAGTCAAAGGGCTATAACACACCATATAACACACCGTAGCCCCAAACTAGGGATTGGGGGAAAAATTCATACAGTTACATATCGCAATATTTATACATTTTCTGCTAGGTAACGTCAGCTAGCACTAGTAGGCTGTACCTGTGCAAAACCCCTGTTTTTTTATCCTATATCTTGTTCTCCGTCTTCTTTTTAGATAGTGAGCCAACGTGTTTTCAGCACTTTTATTTCCATGACTGATGAAAACTAATTTTCTCATGCTCTCTCCTGTCTCTTTGCAGCAGTCATATAGTGAGCAATATGTTTGCAATATCAAATTGCATTGAAATCACAGTATTGAATCGCAATAGCTATAGAATCATGAGAATCGCATATTGTATCAGCACCTAAGTATCATGATAATATCGTATTGTGAGGTCCCTGGCAATTCCCAGCCCTAACTTAAACATGCTGTTTTGACTCACTCAGCATCAGTGCATGTGCTTTTGCAAATGGATTGCCTTGCCTCACCTCATTTAACAGCATGGTGAGTCTAGATTCATTTATGTGCTCGTGCTCTCGCTCTCTCTCTCTCTGGGCAGTGGACTCTGCACCTGTCTAGGCATTTTTATTTTTTACTCCATATAAACACAGATAATCACTACACCACAAACAGTGAGGTTACTGTACACTAACTACACTCCTACCCAACCTGTCCTCATTTCCCCTCAGCACAACCAACCAGGTCCCAGCACTGCTCAGTGCCTAGTGCCTTTATGGTTCACAGACAGTAAATATCCATTATCAGACTGTGAAGCGTTGAACAAGGGTATAGCTTAATAACCCACCCCTGAAAAAGCGAATCAATAGATCAGTAAGCAAAAATGTTCCATGCTAACTTGAATCATTACGTCCTGCTTTTCATCTCAATGTGTGATACAGTATGTTATTCCTTGAGTTCACCAATATGGCTGTGTTTACACAGGCAAATCAATTATGATCTTTTTCCCACTAATTGGTGTTTTGACCAATCACATCAGATCTTTGCAGTTCAGATCTTTTTCAGAGCTGATCTGATTGGTCAAAAGACCAATTAGTGAAAAAAAATATCAGAATTGGGTTGCCTGTGTAGACACAGGAATAGCCTACCCATGTGTGGTCAACTATTTCAGCACCATTTCACGCTGCTTTGAGACAAGCATGGGGACTGGTATTGATAAATCAATCCGATTTTTATTTTCATTGAATATCCTGTTGCCTATTGGTTAGGCTACAATTAGGCTGTGGAAATGTTAGGATTATTTAGATTTTCACTCGCAGTCGCTTAGTTGCCTAGGCCTACTCCCGACCGGTCATGTTGTACAATGCCACATTTTCCTAATGGAAACCCTGAGACCTACATAGGGTACTGTAAAATGCATTTTTGTTTTTCATGGAATAAAAACACCATAATATTAATCAATTCAATTAAGCTACATTTCAAACAATATAAACAGCACAACAAATACAATAATAGTTTAGAAACAAATTGTAATCAATCCCATTAAAAAAATATTTTAAAGTCTTTCGTTCAGCCAAGATTAAAAACATTCACGTGCATTTGTGAATTCAATCGCTTTAGCTGACATGTTGTGGTTTATTCATTGTTTAATTATTCAAGGTTCCCTTTGTTATTTTGTTTTAGAACTAAAATGCTAGATTGTATTTAAGACATGGATGACTTGTATGCTGTGTGATGACATGCACAAATTAATTAATGATTGATTGATATACAGTTGAAGTCGAAGGTTTACATACACTTTAGCCAAATACATTTCAACTCTGTTTTTCACAATTCCTGACATTTTATTCTAGTACAAATGCCCTGTCTTAGGTCAGTTAGGATCACAATTTTTTTTAAAATGTGAAATGTCAGAATAATAGTAGAGAGAATGATTTATTTCAGCTTTTATTTCTTTTGTCACATTCCCAGTGGGTCAGTTTACATACACTTAATAAGTATTCGGGAGCATTGCCTTTAAATTGTTTAACTTGGGTCAAACATTTTGGGTAGCCTTCCACAAGCTTCCCACAATAAGTTGGGTGAATTTTGGGCCATTCCTCCTGACAGAGCTGGTGTAACAGAGTCAGGTTTGTAGGCCTCCTTGCTCGCACACGCTTTTTCAATTCAGGGTGTAAGATAGTATGTTTGAAAAATTTGAATTTTGACATTTAATTGGTTTCAAATTTGCCGCTCTTGATATTACACCTGTTGTTGATAGGGTGCACCACGGGTGGCACGCTTGCGTCCCACATAGCCCCAAGAGGTTAACAGGTGTGCCTTGTTAAAAGTTTATTTGTGGAATTCCTTTCCTTCTTAATGCGTTTGAAACAATCAGTTGCGTTGTGACAAGGTAGGGGTGTTATACAGAAGACAGCCCTATTTGGTAAAACATCAAGTCCATATTATGGCACGAACAGCTCAAATAAGCAAAGAGAAACGACAATCCATCATTACATTAAGACATGAAGGTCAGTCAATCCAGAAAACGGCAAGAACTTTTAAAGTTTCTTCAAGTGCAGATGATAAACCATCAAGTGCTATGATGAAACTGGCTCTCATGAGGACCGCCACAGGAAAGGAAGACCCAGAGTTACCTCTGCTGCAGAGGATAAGTTCATTAGAGTTATTAGCCTCAGAAATTGCAGCCCAAATAAATACTTCACAGAGTTCAAGTAACAGACACATGTCAACATCAACTGTTCAGAGGAGACTTCATGGTCGAATTGCTGCAAAGAAACAACTACTGAAGGACACCAATAAGAGGAAGAGACTTGCCTGGGCCAAGAAACATGAGCAATGGACATTATTAAACCGGTGGAAATCTGTCCTTTGGTCTGATGAGTCCAAATTTGAGATTTTTGGTTCCAAGGCACACTTAACCACCATGGCTATCACAGCATTCTGCAGCGATATGCCATCTCATCTGGTTTGCGCTTAGTGGGACTATCATTTTTTTTTCAACAGCACAATGACCCAACATACCTCCAGGCTGTGTAAGGGCTATTTGACCAAGAAGGGGAGTGATGGAGTGCTGCATCAGATAACCTGGCCTCCACAATCACCCAACCTCAACCCAATTGAGATGGTTTGGGATGAGTTGGACCGTAGAGTGAAGGAAAAGCAGCCAAGAAGTGCTCAGCATATGTGGGAACTCCTTCAAGACTGTTGGAAAAGCATTCCTCATGAAGCTGGTTGACAGAATGCCAAAAGTGTTGCAAAGCTGTTATCGAGACAAAGGGTGGGAACTTTGAAGAATCTCAAATTTGTGTGTTTCTTGGCCCAAGTAAGTCTCTTCCTCTTATTGGTGTCCTTCAGTAGTTGTTTCTTTGCAGCAATTCGACCATGAAGTCTCCTCTGAACAGTTGATGTTGACATGTGTCTGTTACTTGAACTCTGTGAAGGGTGGCTACTTTGAAGAATCTAAATACATATTGATTTGTTTAACAATTTTTTGGTTACTACATGATTTCATATGTGTTATTTCATAGATTTGATGTCTTCACTATTATTCTAAAATGTGGAAAATGGTAAAAATGAAGAAAAACCCATCAATGAGTAGGTGTGTCCAAACTTTTGACTGGTACTGTATATATATATATATATATATATATGTGTATGTATATTGTGTATACAGGGCACATTTGTAAAAGAGACCTAGGTCTCAATATATCTTCCCTGTTAAAATAAAGGTTACATAAAACAATTCTAAAATGTCGTAGTACTAATAGAATAGAATAAAACTATGTTGTCCGTCCAGGGTGAACATTTTTATTTGGCATCACCTTCCAATAACGGGATGACATTCACATCATACACATTTAAACCAGTCAGTCCATCATGTTGCATATACTAAAAACATAGAGATCATTGATACATTCACTCACAACCAACCTCTGTCCCAACTGCACTGAATAGATAAGTACATACACTGATACTTATATAAAATTACTTTGCATTTACTAGTCTAACAGCACATGTAACGAATTAATGTTTGAACACGTTCTTCTTGGCCATGGGCAATCTGAAGCGCCAGCCAGCTGGAAGCTTCTCGAACTGAGGGTGTAGAGGGTGGGGGGGGTCGTCAACGACAGCCAGTGCCTTCTTTTTCATTGCCTTGTGGAACAGACTGCTCAAATGTGCCTGTGGTCGACCAATTCATTTGCTGGCTGTGTTTACTACTCTGGTCAGTATACTTTACTTCCTCACGCTCAGACTTCCATTCCAGACTGTCATATTGAACATGTGGATGCTCTCCACCAAGCTGCTGTACACCCTCTCCAGAACATCCTGGCTGACCCCAAACCCCTTCAATTTCCTTATTAAAAACAGGCGCTTAGTTTGTTATCAATTTGTGTCCCTAGGTTGAAACACTCAACCACCACCACTGATTGGTTGTTCAGAGAGAGTGTTTGGGACATTGGTAAGTTTATGCCACTGATGATGAGCTCATTTGTCTTTTCCACATTGATGTGGAGGTCACTTGACTGGTACCATTCTGGAAGGTTGTTGGTTTGTTTGAAATAGCTGTCCCCATCTGACGTAGCATCATTAAAAAAAGAGTCCTACCAGAGTCATTTCATCCGCGTACTTCAAAATGCTCACATTGTTTCCTGAAACACTCAACCACCACCACTGATTGGTTGTTCAGAGAGAGTGTTTGGGACATTGGTAAGTTTATGCCACTGATGATGAGCTCATTTGTCTTTTCCACATTGATGTGGAGGTCACTTGACTGGTACCATTCTTGAAGGTTGTTGGTTTGTTTGAAATAGCTGTCCCCATCTGACGTAGCATCATTAAAAAAAGAGTCCTACCAGAGTCATTTCATCCGCGTACTTCAAAATGCTCACATTGTTTCCTTGGATCTTCATCTCATTACTGTAGATACAGAAAAACAACGGTGAAAGGACACAACCCCTGTGTTCAGGGTCAGTTCATCAGAGAGGGCCCCATTCACGAGGACCCTCTGTGGGCGGTAAATTAAAAAAATCCCTGATCCAACCTGCGAGGCCTGTGTGTATTTGCATTGTATTGAAAGCTGAACTAAAATCAATAAATAGCATCCCATAGTAATATATTTCTGCCATGTGTCATTTCTTCTGGCTGTTTCCCTGTGCAGTCTCTATGTTGTCCCTGTGAAATTGATCCCCTAATGACAGTACAGTGTAAACCTGCAGTGTCAGTCTGTCTGGCCCTCCCCAGTATACTTAGGTCAGCTATCTTTATCAGACTCATGATAGATAAGTTCACCAAACTTAATTTAATAAAAATAAAAAAAGTAAAGCCAACTTATTCTATTTTACAGAGTAGACTAGACTCACCAGAGTGGATGAAGGCTGGCTGCTGAAGCTGCATGTTAGCCAGGGCCTGCTGATAGTGGAACATGTTGAGGTTGAACACCTGAACGCCACTCCTGTTACTCTTCTCTAAGGTGGGCCTCTTAGGTAGTGGGTTGCATAGCCCCAAGGGGCAGGTCCAGGGGAAGGAAGAAAGAGTTGGAGGAATAGAGAAAAAAAGGGAGAGAGAAAGAGAGAACGTGTTAGCATATGGGCTCAGAAATGGTCCTACAATGCATCTATGTACTTTGAATTATATATACTGAACAAAAATATAAATGCAACATGTAATGGTCCAATGTTTCATGAGCAGAAATAAAATAAAAACTTTGGACAAAGGAACTCAAAAAGTGTGTTAACAAAAATGTCGATCTGAATGTGCAAATAGTCAGGAATGATTCGCAAGGAAGGTGGATCCTTTTGAATATGAAAGTGGACGAAAAAGAGATTTGGCTCATCTAAAATGGCGGCGGGAGAAATGGCAGCAGTTTTATGGGCACCCAACCAATTGTGCTATTATGTGTTTTTTTCGCATTATTTGTAACTTATTTTGTACATAATGTTTCTGCCACCGTATCTTACAGCAGAAAAGAGCTTCTGGATATCAGGACAGTGATCACTCACCTCGGATTAGACAAAGATTTTTTCAACAACAAGCAAGACTCACATGATATTCTCCAAACACCCGGCAGGGCCGACATCCCAGTTATTTGCAAGAGGAAGCGACGCAGGTACAGAGGACGAAGAGCCGGATGCCTCGTCAGGACCCGCAGAATGCGAGTAGGAAAGCTGCCATTACCGTCAATATTACTCGCCAACGTGCAATCATTGGACAATTAATTAGACGAGGTACGATCGCGAATATCCTACCAACCGGACAACAAAAACTGTAATATCCTATGTTTCACGGAATCGTGGCTGAATGACGACATGGATATTCAGCTAGCGGGATATACGCTGCATTGGCAAGATAGAACAACACACTCCGGTAAGACGAGGGGGGGTGGTCTGTGCATATTTGTAAATAACAGCTGGTGCACGAAATCTAAGAAAGTCTCTAGATTTTGCTCGCTTGAAGAAGAGTACTTTGTGATAAATTGCAGGCCACACTACTTGCCTTGAGAGTTCTCAGCTATACTTTTCGTGGCTGTTTATTTACCACCACAGACAGATGCTGGCACTAAGACCGCACTCAGTCAGCTGTATAAGGAAATAAGCAGGATCAGGAAACCACTCAACCAGAGGCGGCGCTCCTAGTGGCCGGAGACTATAATGGAAACTTAATTCAGTTCTACCAAATTTCCCTCAACATGTTAAATGTGCAACCAGAGGGGAAAAAATTCTAGATCACCTGTACTCCACACACAGAGATGCGTACAAAGCTCTCCCTCACCCTGCATTTGGTAAATCCGACCACAACTCTATCCTCCTGATTCCTGCTTACAAGCAAAAATTAAAGCAGGAAGCACCAGTGACTCAGTCTATAAAAAAGTGGTCAGATGAAGCTGATGCTAAACTACAGGACTGTTTTGCTATCACAGACTTGAACATGTTCCGGGATTCTTCCGATGACATTGAGGAATACACCACATCAGTCACTGGCTTTATCAATAAGTGCATCGAGGACGTCGTCCCCACAGTGACTGTACGTACATACCCCAACCAGAAGCCATGGATTACAGGCAACATTCGCACTGAGCTAAAGGGTAGAGCTGCCACTTGCAAGGTGCGGGACTCTAACCTGGAAGCTTAAAAGAAATCCCGCTATGCCCTGCGAAGAACAATCAAACAGGCAAAGCTTAAATCATACTACACCGGCTCCGACGCTCGTCGGATGTGGCAGGACTTGCAAACCATTACAGACTACAAAGGGAAGCACAGCCGCGAGCTGCCCAGTGACATGAGCCTACAAGACGAGCTAAATCACTTCTATGCTCGCTTCGAGGCAAGCAACACTGAGGCATGCATGAGAGCATCAGCTGTTCCGGACGACTGTGTGATCACGCTCTCCGTAGCCGACGTAAGACCTTTAAACAGGTCAACATACACAAGGCTGCGGGGCCAGACGGATTACCAGGACGTGTGCTCTGGGCATGTGCTGACCAACTGGCAGGTGTCTTCACTGACATTTTCAACATGTCCCTGATTGAGTCTGTAATACCAACATGTTTCAAGCAGACCACCATAGTCCCTGTGCCCAAGAACACAAAGGCAACCTGCCTAAATGACTACAGGCCCGTAGCACTCACATCGGTAGCCATGAGGTGCTTTGACAGGCTGGTAATGGCTCACATCAACACCATTATCCCAGAAACCCTAGACAAATTGGAGTGTTTGCATACCACCCAAACAGATCCACAGATGATGCAATCTCTATTGCACTCCACACTGCTCTTTCCCACCTGGACAAAAGGAATACCTATGTGAGAATGCTATTCATTGACTACAGCTCAGCGTTCAACACCATAGTACCCTTAAAGCTCATCACTAAGCTAAGGAATCTGGGACTAAACACCTCCCTCTGCAACTGGATCCTGGACTTCCTGATGGGCCGCCCCCAGGTGGTGAGGGTAGGTAGCAACACATCTGCCATGCTGATCCTCAACACTGGAGACCCCAGTCCCCTCCTGTACTCCCTGTTCACCCACGACTGCATGGCCAGGCACGACTCCAACACCATCATTAAGTTTGCAGATGACGTAACAGTGATAGGCCTGATCACCAACAACGACGAGACAGCCTATAGGGAGGAGGTCAGAGACCTGGCCGGGTGGTGCCAGAATAACAACCTATCCCTCAACGTAACTAAGACTAAGGAGATGATTGTGGACTACAGGAAAAGGAGCACCGAGCACACCCCCAATCTCATCGACGGGGCTGTAGTGGAGCAGGTTGAGAGCTTCAAATTCCTTGGTGTCCACATCAACAACAAACTAGAATGGTCCAAATACACCAAGACAGTCGTGAAGAGGGCACGACAAAGCCTATTGCCCCTCAGGAAACTAAAAAGATTTGGCATGGGTCCTGAGATCCTCAAAAGGTTCTACAGCTGCAACATCGAGAGCATCCTGACCGGTTGCATAACTGCCTGGTACGGCAATTGCTTGGCCTCCGACCGCAAGGCACTACAGAGGGTAGTGCGTACGGCCCAGTACATCACTGGGGCAAAGCTGCCTGCCATCCAGGACCTCTACACCAGGCGGTGTCAGAGGAAGGCCCTAAAAATTGTTAAAGACCCCAGCCACCCCAGTCATAGACTGTTCTCTCTACTACCGCATGGCAAGCGGTACCGGAGTGCCAAGTCTAGGACAAAAAGGCTTCTCAACAGTTTTTACACCTAAGCCATAAGACTCCTGAACAAGTAACCAAATTGTCACCCGGACAAAAAAAACAGACCTCCCTCCATCTTTTGCCAGCTTGCTACCTATGGCCCGGCTAGCTGTCTGAATCTCACGGGACCCTTAATAACCTGTTGGGGATAGGGGGCAGTATTTGCACGGCCGGATAAAAAACGTACCCGATTTAATCTGGTTACTACTCCTGCCCAGTAACTAGAATATGCATATACTTATTATATATGGATAGGAAACACCCTAAAGTTTCTAAAACTGTTTGAATGGTGTCTGTGAGTATAACAGAACTCATTTGGCAGGCCAAAACCTGAGAAGATTCCAAACAGGAAGCGCCCTCTCTGACTATTTCTTGGCCTTCTTGATCATCTCTATCCAAAACAGGGGATCTCTGGCATAACGTGACATTTTCTAACGCTCCCATAGGCTCTCAGAAGGCGCCAGAACGTTGAATGATGACTTTGCAGGCCATGGCTGAAAACAGTAGCGCATTTGGTAAGTGGTCGATCTGAGAACAATGAGACTGGGGCGCGCATGCACAAGACTCCACCATGTTTACATTTTCAGTCTTTGAACGAAAACAAGGTTTCCCGGTCGGAATATTATCGCTTTTTTACGAGAAAAATCGCATAAAAATTGATTTTAAACAGCGTTTGACATGCTTCGAAGTACGGTAATGGAATACGCCGGGCGCGTCACCCTTCTTTACCCTTCGGATAGTGTCTTGAACGCACAAACAAAACGCCGCTATTTGGATATAACTATGGATTATTTGGAACCAAACCAACATTTGTTATTGAAGTAGAAGTCCTGGGAGTGCATTCTGACGAAGAACAGCAAAGGTAATCCAATTTTTCTTATAGTAAATCTGATTTTGGTGAGTACCAAACTTGGTGGGTGTCAAAATAGCTAGCCTGTGATGGCCGGGCTATCTACTCAGAATATTGCAAAATGTGCTTTCACCGAAAAGCTATTTTAAAATCGGACATAGCGATTGCATAAAGGAGTTCTGTATCTATAATTCTCAAAATAATTGTTAGGTTTTTTGTGAACGTTTATCGTGAGTAATTTAGTAAATTCACCGAAAGTGTTCGGTGGGAATGCTAGTCACATGCTAGTCACATGCTAATATAAAAAGCTGGTTTTTGATATAAATATGAACTTGATTGAACAAAACATGCATGTATTGTATAACATAATGTCCTAGGAGTGTCATCTGATGAAGATCATCAAAGCTTAGTGCTGCATTTAGCTGTGGTTTTGGTTTTTGTGACATATATTTTAGCTTGAAAAATGGCTGTGTGATTATTTCTGGCTGGGAACTCTCCTAACTTAATCTAATGTTTTGCATTCGCTGTAAAGCCTTTTTGAAATCAGACAATGTGGTTAGATTAATGAGAGTCTTGTCTTTAAAATGGTGCAAAATAGTCATATGTTTGAGAAATTGAAGTTATAGCATTTTTAAGGTTTTTTGTATTTCGCGCCACTCGATTCCACTGGCTGTTGACTAGGTGGGACGATTTCGTTCCACATACCCGAGAGAGGTTAACTAATTATGACAAAGGTTAAGAAAAAATTGAGCAATGTAATAAAGTAATGACTTTTCAAATAAGTTACCTTACACGTTATATTGGCTGACAATTTGTTAGCTACGCTGACTTTACGAACCACATGGTGTATCATTACAGCAGTATGTACCGGTAGGTTGTTAGCTAGCTACCTAATGTTAGTTGGCTACTTATAGATCAAACTTGCCAGTATATTAACTATAGACTAACTACCCAACGTTTATTGACTTGATTATTCCCATCATTCTTAGTTTAGCTAAATGGTATAGTCGTTGTGCGTTTTCAATGGACATTCGGGTGCTTTCGTAAATTTGCTCTGGCTATCTTCTCCGATTTCAGAGCATTCTTGTCTGAGTGTACCAGAGCACAGAATAATGAATTTACAAGCGCGAAAATATCTGTTGAATATGGCCTGTGTCCGTAAACGTCTGCAAAAAAGCGTGGACAAAAGTGTAGAATAGGGGTTGAACAATAATCCTACAAATCTACCCTTATTCTCACTTTTTATGGAACTGTATGACAATGGTCCAGTTGTCGTGAACCATGCAATACACTCCAGGCTTAACCTGCTACTTGTGGCCTCAATGATTCAAATAGGCTGCATGTCTTAAATTATTGCACAATATTAGCCTAATGTAATCCACTAATCCTATCGACCCTCAACAACAATTTACAAGGCTGTGACAGAGGAAAGAAAGGTACATGGAATGGAATGCAATGAAGCAAAAATAAATGTATGTGGGTATTACTGACGGTGGCTCCCGATGGCTAATATTTAACATGATACAAACGGTCAAATAAAATGGAGAAAAGCCTGGGCATACACTGCATTTGGAAAGAATTCAGACCACTTCCCTTTGTTACGTTGCAGCCTAATTCTAAAATTGATTAAGTAAAAAAAAAAGTCCTCATAAATCTACACAATACCCCATAATAACGAAGCAGAAACTGTTTTTTTAGATATTTTTGCAACCATTTGCTATGAGACTCGAAATTGAGGTCAGGTGCATGCAGTTTCCATTAATCACCCTTGAGATGTTTCTACAACTCCATTGGAGTCCACCTGCGGTAAATTAAACTGATTGGACATGCTTTGAAAAGGCACACCTGTCTATACAAGGTTCCACAGTTGACAACGCATGTCAGAACAAAAACCAACCCATGAGGTCGAAAGGAATTGTTGGTAGACATGATTGTGTCGAGGCACATATCTGCTGCATTGAAGGTTCCCAAGAACGTAAACTTTTTTTTTTCATCAAAATGTGTTTTTTGGCAGAAATGCCTTCTGGAACATGTGAACTGTCATGTGCCTTAATAACAAACGTGTATGCCATCTGTAAATACAAATGAAAGGCTTAAATTGTGAGCCTAGTTGGTCTAGACACAGAAAAAGGCAGGAACCTTCCTGCTAGCCATGATTGGCTGAGATAATGGCTGGGCTGGACATGCAGAGAGATGAGTTCGGATTGGACTGCCATTAACATGCTTTTGACTATAACATGAGCTGGTCAGTATGTGTAGGTAATCCTTTTTTACGCAGCTTTTTTGAAAGATATCACGTAGTAGAACTGCAAAGCTGTTGCTCTCCACTTTCTGGAGGACAGAGTTTTGAAATCAGTGGAATGCATGGTGGAATTAGAGTATGATAGCTAAGGAGACGGATGAAATTCTGCCGTTTGATTGCAAATATGCAGACGGAGTCGAAAAGAGAACACATAGTAGGCTGTTGTATAAAACACCTGTCTCTGGGTTACATTTCTTTTGTGTCTTCCGGGTTTGGAGCGAGTAGTCGTGCTGCACCCCGCTCCGCAGGTAATATTACATCTCTTTACATTAGAACGGTTTGATTTGTTTGATCTGAGCAATTCTTTAGCTTGCTACTTAGCTGTCTTTGTATCAAAGATAATTGTGTAGTTTAGAGTAATTATCGAGGTTAGCTAGCCAGCTATTTTCGTCCGCCGCGCCGCGCCACCGTTCTCCTACTTAGTCAACAACTGCTAGCTAGCTAGTCAACTTCTACCGACTAGCAGCACTGTAGAAACTAATAATACATTACAACGGAACGATTTGATTAGTGTAGTGTTAGCTAGCTACATAGTTGTCTTTGCTGTCTTTGTACCTAAGATAATTGTGTAGTTTAGAGTAATTATCGAGGTTAGCTAGCCAGCTATTTTAGTCGCCGCGCCGCGCCAACGTTCTCCTACCTAGTCAACAACTGCTAGCTAGCTAGTCAACTTCTACCGACTAGCAGCACTGTAGAAACTAATACATTACAACGGAACGATTTGATTAGTGTAGTGTTAGCTAGCTACATAGTTGTCTTTGCTGTCTTTGTATCTAAGATAATTGTGTAGTTTAGAGTAATTATCGAGGTTAGCTAGCCAGCTATTTTCGTCCGCCGCGCCGCGCCACCGTTCTCCTACTTAGTCAACAACTGCTAGCTAGCTAGTCAACTTCTACCGACTAGCAGCACTGTAGAAACTAATACATTACAACGGAACGATTTGATTAGTGTAGTGTTAGCTAGCTACATAGTTGTCTTTGCTGTCTTTGTATCTAAGATAATTGTGTAGTTTAGAGTAATTATCGAGGTTAGCTAGCCAGCTATTTTCGTCCGCCGCGCCGCGCCACCGTTCTCCTACTTAGTCAACAACTGCTAGTCAACTTCTACCGACTAGCAGCACTGTAGAAACTAATAATACATCACAACGGAACGATTTGATTAGTGTAGTGTTAGCTAGCTACATAGTTGTCTTTGCTGTCTTTGTATCTAAGATAATTGTGTAGTTTAGAGTAATTATCGAGGTTAGCTAGCCAGCTATTTTCGTCGACGCGCCGCGCCACCGTTCTCCTACCTAGTCAACAACTGCTAGCTAGCTAGTCAACTTCTACCGACTAGCAGCACTGTAGAAACTAATAATACATTACACTAATCAAATCGTTCCGTTGTAGTGTTAGCTAGCTACATAGTTGTCTTTGCTGTCTTTGTATCTAAGATAACTGTGTAGTTTAGAGTAATTATCGAGGTTAGCTAGCCAGCTACACTTTCAAACAAAGTCAACAACGCAGCCACTGCTAGCTAGCCTACTACACCAGCCAGCAGTACTGTATCATTTTAATTATTTTAGTCAATAAGATTTTTGCAACGTAAGCTTAACTTTCTGAACATTCGAGACGTGTAGTCCACTTGTCATTTAAATCTCCTTTGCATTAGTGTAGCCTCTTCTGTAGCCTGTCAACTATGTGTCTGTCTATCCCTGTTCTCTCCTCTCTGCACAGGCCATACAAACGCTTCACACCGCGTGGCCGCTGCCACTCTAACCTGGTGGTCCCAGCGCGCACGACCCACGTGGAGTTCCAGGTCTCCAGCAGCCTCTGGAACTGCCGAGCTGCGGCCAACAAGGCAGAGTTCATCTCAGCCTATGCTTCCCTCCAGTCCCTCGACTTCTTGGCACTGACGGAAACATGGATTACCACAGATAACACTGCTACTCCTACTGCTCTCTCCTCGTCTGCCCACGTGTTCTCGCACACCCCGAGAGCTTCTGGTCAGCGGGATGGTGGCACTGGGATCCTCATCTCTCCCAAGTGGACATTCTCTCTTTCTCCCCTGACCCATCTGTCTATCGCCTCCTTTGAATTCCATGCTGTCACAGTTACCAGCCCTTTCAAGCTTAACATCCTTATAATTTATCGCCCTCCAGGTTCCCTTGGAGAGTTCATCAATGAGCTTGACGCCTTGATAAGTTCCTTTCCTGAGGATGGCTCACCTCTCACAGTTCTGGGTGACTTTAACCTCCCCACGTCTACCTTTGACTCATTCCTCTCTGCCTCCTTCTTTCCACTCCTCTCCTCTTTTGACCTCACCCTCTCACCTTCCCCCCCTACTCACAAGGCAGGCAATACGCTTGACCTCATCTTTACTAGATGCTGTTCTTCCACTAATCTCATTGCAACTCCCCTCCAAGTCTCCGACCACTACCTTCTATCCTTATCCCTCTCGCTCTCATCCAACACTTCTCACTCTGCCCCTACTCGGATGGTATCGCGCCATCCCAACCGTCGCTCTCTCTCCCCCGCTACTCTCTCCTCTTCCATCCTATCATCTCTTCCCTCTGCTCAAACCTTCTCCAACCTATCTCCTGATTTTGCCTCCTCAACCCTCCTCTCCTCCCTTTCTGCATCCTTTGACTCTCTATGTCCCCTATCCTCCAGGCCGGCTCGGTCCTCCCCTCCTGCTCCGTGGCTCGACGACTCATTGCGAGCTCACAGAACAGGGCTCCGGGCAGCCGAGCGGAAATGGAGGAAAACTCGCCTCCCTGCGGACCTGGCATCCTTTCACTCCCTCCTCTCTACATTTTCCTCTTCTGTCTCTGCTGCTAAAGCCACTTTCTACCACTCTAAATTCCAAGCATCTGCCTCTAACCCTAGGAAGCTCTTTGCCACCTTCTCCTCCCTCCTGAATCCTCCTCCCCCTCCCCCCTCCTCCCTCTCTGCGGATGACTTCGTCAACCATTTTGAAAAGAAGGTCGACGACATCCGATCCTCGTTTGCTAAGTCAAATGACACCGCTGGTCCTGCTCACACTGCCCTACCCTGTGCTTTGACCTCTTTCTCCCCTCTCTCTCCAGATGAAATCTCGCGTCTTGTGACGGCCGGCCGCCCAACAACCTGCCCGCTTGACCCTATCCCCTCCTCTCTTCTCCAGACCATTTCCGGAGACCTTCTCCCTTACCTCACCTCGCTCATCTTTGACCGCTGGCTACGTCCCTTCCGTCTTCAAGAGAGCAAGAGTTGCACCCCTTCTGAAAAAACCTACACTCGATCCCTCCGATGTCAACAACTACAGACCAGTATCTCTTCTTTCTTTTCTCTCCAAAACTCTTGAACATGCCGTCCTTGGCCAGCTCTCCTGCTATCTCTCTCAGAATGACCTTCTTGATCCAAATCAGTCAGGTTTCAAGACTAGTCATTCAACTGAGACTGCTCTTCTCTGTGTCACGGAGGCGCTCCCAACTGCTAAAGCTAACTCTCTCTCCTCTGCTCTCATCCTTCTAGACCTATCGGCTGCCTTTGATACTGTGAACCATCAGATCCTCCTCTCCACCCTCTCCGAGTTGGGCATCTCCGGCGCGGCCCACGCTTGGATTGCGTCCTACCTGACAGGTCGCTCCTACCAGGTGGCGTGGCGAGAATCTGTCTCCGCAAAACGTGCTCTCACCACTGGTGTCCCCCAGGACTCTGTTCTAGGCCCTCTCCTATTCTCACTATACACCATGTCACTTGGCTCTGTCATATCCTCACATGGTCTCTCCTATCATTGCTATGCAGACGACACACAATTAATCTTCTCCTTTCCCCTTTCTGATAACCAGGTGGCGAATCGCATCTCTGCATGTCTGGCAGACATATCAGTGTGGATGACGGATCACCACCTCAAGCTGAACCTCGGCAAGACGGAGCTGTTCTTCCTCCCGGGGAAGGACTGCCCATTCCATGATCTCGCCATCACGGTTGGCAACTCCATTGTGTCCTCCTCCCAGAGTGCTAAGAGCCTCGGCGTGACCCTGGACAACACCCTGTCGTTCTCAACTAACATCAAGGCGGTGACCCGTTCCTGTAGGTTCATGCTCTACAACATTCGCAGAGTACGACCCTGCCTCACACAGGAAGCTAATAGGTCCTAATCCAGGCACTTGTCATCTCCCGTCTGGATTACTGCAACTCGCTGTTGGCTGGGCTCCCTGCATGTGCTATCAAACCCCTACAACTAATCCAGAACGCCGCAGCCGTCTGGTGTTCAACCTTCCCAAGTTCTCTCACGTCACCCCGCTCCTCCGCTCTCTCCCAGTTGAAGCTCGCATCTGCTACAAGACCATGGTGCTTGCCTACGGAGCTGTGAGGGGAACGGCACCTCCGTACCTTCAGGCTCTGATCAGGCCCTACACCCAAACAAGGGCACTGCGTTCATCCACCTCTGGCCTGCTCGCCTCCCTACCTCTGAGGAAGTACAGTTCCCGCTCAGCCCAGTCAAAACTGTTCCCTGCTCTGGCACCCCAATGGTGGAACAAACTCCCTCACGACGCCAGGACAGCGGAGTCAATCACCACCTTCCGGAGACACCTGAAACCCCACCTCTTTAAGGAATACCTAGGATAGGATAAAATAATCCTTCTAACCCCCCCCCCCTTAAAAGATTTAGATGCACTATTGTAAAGTGGTTGTTCCACTGGATATCATAAGGTGAATGCACCAATTTGTAAGTCGCTCTGGATAAGAGCGTCTGCTAAATGACTTAAATGTAAATGTACATCTTCAGACTAAGGCAACCATGGCATCCATGACAGAGGGAGAAGCATCCATCCATGTATATGGGTAAAATAGTTTAGCTAGCTACATTTTCAGATATTACACGTTTCTAATTTCATCAGAAATGTGTTTTCATTTCAAGTTAAACCGTAGTGCTAACTAGCTAGCTAACGTTAGTTGGCTGGCTCGCTAGCTAATGTTACGTGTATGATCTGTGTAGTAATATTATTCTCATCTCAGAGCCATTTGCATTGCCAGTTATAGCCTAATGTTAGCTAACATTGAACCTGGTTGGTTAGTAGTGACATTATGAGTTGGGATTATGGTTAATTGTTTAGCTTGCTAAACCAACCAGGTTCAACATACCGGCCCCTAAACAAAAGACTCCACTATGCAGGTAACCATTTCAATATAATGTTCATGATGTCACTGCAACAACTGTCGATAGACGTAGCTTGTAAATTCGCTGTAGCTATCTACTCCGATTTCAGAGGACTCGTCTGTGTGTGCCAGAGTGCAGAATAACTGACAAAATTACGACTGCTCAACACCTGTTGAATATGACCAGTGTCAGTAAACGTTGGCAAAAAATACGTAATTAAATTGTTGCCAGCAGAACGGTTGCAGTCACCAATACTCTGGACAACATAAAAACAGCCTAACCAGTTCTGCTAGGGAGAGTAAAATGGTCAGAGTGAACTGTTCCCTCATTTGTGTCTGGAAGTGGCTAGCAAGCTAGCCAACATTAGCCAGTTAGCTTGGGTGCTGTTGTTAGGTCAGAACACTCGAATCAACCCTATTCCTCAGCCGGTTTGCCCAGTGTGCGTTCTGAACCCCCCGAGAGTGAAACACTCAGAATTTATGAAACGGACAATCTGACAATGCTCTGGGTTTATGAATGCCCAGAGCGCACTGAGAACACTCTGGCACTCCAGATTGAATTTACGAACACATCCGTAGTGTAAACCAGCCTTTAGTCTTGAAATCTTTGGTTGTTTAGCACTTGGCCTCACTTGTGATTCCTTAAAGAGCTGGGTGGAGCTAAAGCTTAAGAGGGTGTGAACGATTCTGAATGGGTGTAGACAAAGAAGAGCCCTCCAGTATTTGTACCAAAATCATTCAAGGTCCATTTTCTCAAAGTTGATCAACTTTCAAAGCAGAATTCTTTCACATTGTTCCTCAACTGTAGTGTATGATATACCATTTTCTAGCTCTGAGTCTGTACTTGTATCCACTGTAAAAAACACAATTAAAAATGTTGCTACATAAGACCGAATCGACCCGGTCTGTCACAAATGGAAAAAGTTTGCAACCATCAAGACTCTTCTTAGAGCTGGCCATCCGGCCAAACTGAGTAATTCGGGGAGAAGAGCCTGTGAGGTGACCAAGAACCCGATGGTCACTCTAACAGAGCTCCAGAGTTCCTCTGTGGAGATGGGAGAACCTTCCAGAAGGACAACCATCTCTGCAGCACTCCACCATTCAGGCCTTTATGGTAGAGCGGCAAGATGGAAGCCACTCCTCAGTAAAAGACACATGACAGCCCACTTGGAGTTTGCCAAAAGGCACCTAAAAGACTCTCAGAACATGAGAAAAAAGATTCTCTGGTCTGATGAAACCAAGATTGAACTCTTTGGCCTGAATGCCAAGCATCACGTCTGGAGGAAACCTGGCACCATCCCTACGGTGAAGCATGGTGGTGGCAGCATCATGCTGTAGGGATGTTTTCAGCGGCAGGGACTGGGAGACTAATCAGGATTGAGGGAAAGATGAATGGAACAAAGTACAGAGATATCCTTGATGGAAACTGGCTCAGGACCACAGACTGTGGCGAAGGTTCACCTTCCAACAGGACAACGACCCTAAGCACACAGCCAAGAAAATGCAGGAGTGGCTTCTGGACAATTCTCTGAATGTCCTTGAGTGGCCCAGCCAGAGCCCAGACTTGAACCCGATCGAGCATCTGTGGAAAGACCTGAAAATAGCTGTGCAGCGACGCTCCCCATCCAACCTGATAGAGCTTGAGAGGATCTGCAGAGAAGACTTGGACCAACTCCCCAAATACAGGTGTGCCAAGCTTGTAGCATCATACCCAACACCCAAAGAATTTAGTCTGTAATCGCTACCAAAGGTGCTTCACCAAAGTACTGAGTAAAGGGTCTGAATACTTATGTAAATGTGATATTTCCGTTGCTATTTTTAATACATTTGTAAAAGTTTCTAAAAAATAGTTTTGCTTTGTCGTTATGGGGTATTGTGTGTAGATTGATGATGGGAAAAAATGATTTAATCCATTTTACAAAGGTGTAACGTAACAAAATTTGGAAAAAGTAAAGGGGTCTGAATACTTTCCGAATGCACTGTACATTTTAGGAGTGGCTTCGGGACAAGTCTCTGAATGTCCTTGAATGGCCCAGCCAGAACCTGGACTTGAACACGACAAACATATCTGGAGAGACCTGAAAATAGCTGTGCAGTGACGCTCCCCATCCAACCTGACAGAGCTCGAGAGGATCTGCAGAGAAGAATGGGAGAAACTCCCCAAATACATGTGTGCTAAGCTTGTAGCGTCATACCCAAGAAGACTTGAGGCTTTAATCGCTTCCAAAAATGCTCCAAAGTACTGGATAAAAGGTTCTGAATACTTGTGTAAATATGATATTTACGATTTTTTATGTTTTATACATTTGCAAAAACAATGAGGTATTGTGTGTAGATTGATGAGGGAAAAAAATACATTTCATCCATTTTAAAATAAGGCTGTAATGTAACAAAATGTCGAAAAAGTAATGTTTAATGGTGTTATTTCTATCAATAAAATGAAGTAGATGCTTTGTCCACTTGGGACCAGTAGGTTCGCTAAACCTTATTCCAGGATTTCTTACGCGTAAATGTGGTGGAATCCTTAGGGAATTAAGTCAAAGTCAGAATACGCCGTATCTGTAGACTCACCTCTGCCACACCTTCATTTATTTGAGCTCCACCTCAAATGAATAGTGGGTGAATATAATGATATTCTCATACTTATATTCAAGGTCAGAATACGCATAGAGAAAAGCGCATACAAAGAGAATTACATTCCAATGGGAATACAAATTATTTAGATGAAAAAAAAACGAGTTACAGAAAAAGAAGGAAACAACACACAGAGAACACAAACTTGAAGGATTACACAAGAGGATGGTAGTCAAAGAGACAATGATTAGAAAACATGAGGGGAATGAAGACTTATGTGGCCAACTTTTAACAGCTATTAGAAGCAGACCAGAGAACCAACAAATGCAGATGAAAAAAAAATAAAAAATGCTTAAAAAAATCTCCATTTTCCTTCCCTCTCCACATCTTTCTCTGTCTTGCTCGCTCCCTCCCTCTCCCACTCTCTAATTTTTTATACACTTGCAATGCAGTCTGTTTGTTGTTGTTCATACTTACAGATTCTCCTCCTGTTTCCGCTATATATCACAGAGGATAGAAAGGGCCTAATTATTGCACTACTTGTGACCGGGCCCATAGGGTCTGGTCAAAATCAGTACACTATATTGGGAATAGGGTGCCATTTGGAATGCAATCCCCAGCCTCAAACACAAGCCAGCCTCCAGCAGAAAACACTTTCACACACTAAACAGCAAGAATACATCCTTTCATCTCTGGTGGGCCATGTGCTAGTGGTGCTGTGCCCTTAGCCTGAATAGCAACTGTAAATAAAAAAATAATACTGCAGAAAAAGGAAAACAAATGTAAAATACAAACTCTATATCTCTGTGAATTACAAAGAACCAATGCAGACCGACGATGTGTCTGAAATGGCATCCCATTCCCATATAGTGCAAAACTTCGGGCTCTGGTCAAAAGTAGTGCACTATATAGGAAAGGCCCTGGTCAAATCATACAGTTTCACCCTCTGTTGCTCTGGGCTCTATGTCCAGTGTCCAGAGCGTTTCCCATGACTCACCATGGCGTTGGCGGCTGCATTTTGGCTGGCTTGGTGCTGGCTGGCCTTGATCGTTGCCTGCAGGTGGGCGGGGGGGTGGAAATACCTGCACTTGTCCCTAGAGCAGCGGCCCTTGATATAGTCCATGCAGACGATGACCAAGTTTTCAGTGCCCTCCACCATTGCCGCCTCCATGGGGTGGGCGTAGCGGCAGTCGCCCTCGCCCCGAGTGCAGTTTCCCCCCTGGAACTCACGACATACCTGGGTGGGGTGGCACAGTCAGCGAAAGAGTTCGTTCCATGGAACTAGAATTATTCCATTATATTCTGTCATTATATTTCTCTGGTTCAGACTGGGCTACGGCAAAGTAAGACATACGTACCGACACACACCACACATACCTCCAGCTTGTCTGTGCGCATGTGTTTTTGCTGAGAGCTGCCGTTGCCCATGACCTGGAGGCCAGTAGGGCTCCCTGGGACCAGCAGGGGGGCCTGGGGTAGCAGCTCAGGCATCAGGCCCATCCCTGGACCCATGAGGCTCAGATACGGGCTGAACGCCATACTGGGACTGGTGGCCAGAGACGACATACTGGTAAACATGGGGCACATAGTCTGAGAGACAAGGAGAGGGGTGAGAGGGGAGGGAAACACTCAGTGAACAGCCACGGTCCAAACTGTATAATGTGTTGACAAAAAAATTAGGATGGCTTGGTGTGGGTTACATTTTTTTATTTTTTTTATTTCACCTTTACTTAACCAGGTAGGCTAGTTGAGAACAAGTTCTCATTTACAACTCGACCTGGCCAAGATAAAGCATAGCAGTACGACACATACAACAACACAGAGTTACACATGGAATAAACAAAACATTCAGTCAATAATACAGTAGAAAAAAAGAAAAAAAAAGTCTATATACAGTGAGTGCAAATGAGGTAAGATATAGGGAGTTAAGGCAATAAATAGGCCATGGTGGTGAAGTAATTACAATATAGCAATGAAACACTGGAATGGTAGATGAATATACAAATAGAGATACTGGGGTGCAAAGGAGCAAGATAAATAAATAAATACAGTATGGGGATGAGGTAGTTGGATGGGCTGTTTACAGATGGGCTATGTACAGGTGCAGTGATCTGTGAGCTGCTCTGACAGCTGGTGCTTAAAGCTAGTGAGGGATTCAGTGATTTTTGCAGTTTGTTCCAGTCATTGGCAGCAGAGAACTGGAAGGAAAGGCGGCCAAAGTAGGAATTAGCTTTGGGGGTGACCAGTGAGAGATACCTGCTGGAGAGCATGCTATGCGTGGGTGCTGCTATGGTGACCAGTGAGCTGAGATAAGGCGGGGCTTTACCTAGCAGAGACTTGTAGATGACCTGGAGCCAGTGGGTTTGGCGATGAGTATGAAGCGAGGGCCAGGCAACGAGAGCGTACAGGTCGTAGTGGTGGGTAGTGTATGGGGCTTTGGTGACAAAACCGATGGCACTGTGATAGTCTGCATCCAATTTGTTGAGTAGAGTGTTGGAGGCTATTTTATAAATGACATCGCCGAAGTCGAGGATCGGTAGGATGGTCAGTTTTACGAGGGTGTGTTTGGCAGCATGAGTGAAGGATGCTTTGTTGCAAAATAGGAAGCCGATTCTAGATTTAATTTTGGATTGGAGATGCTTAATGTGAGTCTGAAATGAGAGTTTACAGTCTAACCAGACACCTAGGTATTTGTAGTTATCCACATATTCTAAGTCAAAGCCATCCAGAGTAGTGATGCTGGACGGGCGGGCAGGTGCGGGCAGTGATCGGTTGAAGAGCATGCATTTAGTTTTACTTGCATTTAAGAGCAGTTGGAGGCCACAGAAGGAGAGTTGTATGGCATTGAAGCTCGTCTGGAGGTTAGTTAACACAGTGTCCAAAGAAGGGCCAGAAGTATACAGAATGGTGTTGTCTGTATAGAGGTGGATCAGAGAATCACCAGCAAGAGCGACATCATTGATGTATACAGAGAAGAGAGTTGGCCCGAGAATTGAACCCTGTGGCACCCCCATAGGCCAAAGGTCCGGACAACAGGCCCTCCGATACATACTATGCTCCAGGGTCACAACTTTTAGTGGGGACGAGGGGGTCATGTCCCCACTACATTCTGAAATTGCCTTTTTGTCACCCCCAGCTTTATCATTGCAATGTGATACAAAAAGCAATGTGCTTTAGGACCACGTGGATGCCTCCGAGCGGTAGGGTAGGCTGTTTGGAGTGTTCAGCTGGATTTAGGGCAGTATGGACACCACAGAGCGGGCTGACCGGCTGTGTAGTGGCTTCCTTTCATCTTTACCATAGCCACTGCCCTAGCCTGAAAGCGGGGTTGTTTCGTACGCATACAGTCGACATTCAAGGTTTCCAAATGGCCAAAACATTCAATGAGATCCAGGGATATGGTGCAACAAAAAGATTCATTCTTCTTATATCTAACAAAAAAAGGTCCCATATAGGAAAAGAGTCCATAGATCTCAGTCGGAGTTGAAGAGTTCAGGTGTCCAACTTCCAAAAATGTCAAGAGTTTGATATTCAAAAATATATGGCTACATCAAAGAATGTAAAAGTATGACATCAAAGAATGTCAGAGTACGACATCAACGAATTAGAGGTGCACGTGATTCAAAGATGGAGCGTTGTGTATGTATGTATATATATATATATATATATATATATATATATATATATATATATATATATATGTGTGTGTCTCACTCAGCCGCCTCAAGGAGCAGACAGAGTTTCTGTAAGATATTGGTCTTAACCATGACGCTCCGGGCAAGACCTTTGCCCCTGGCAAAGCCTCCACCACACGCCCCATTAGCCAGGTGTTCCTTGGGGCGGTGTCATCGATGATGACCACAAGCTCACCAGGACTGAAGTTTCTCTTAGTTTTGTTCCACTTGTTCCGCTCTTGCATAAGTGGAAGATACTCCCTGATCCATCTCTTCCAGAAGAGGTCAGTGATATATTGTACTTGCTTCCATCTCCTTTGTGAGTATAGGTCGGTTCTCTGGAATAGTCCTGGTGGCAGGACTGGCTTTGCTTTCAGATGAAGCAGATGGTTCGGAGTCAGGGGTTCTAGATCATTAGGGTCATTTGTTACAGTTGTGGCTCCAGAGGGAGGGTTGAATGACCATGTCACTTCTTCCTTCAGTAATTCATTTTGAATCTTGTTGTGATCCAGCTCTTTCAGAGCTTCTCCTAGCTCTCTGTGTGTTCCAACAAAGTTGGTGCCATTGTCTGTTCTGATACTTGTTACTGGGCCCCTTCAACAGATGAACCTGAGCATGGCATTGATGCAGGAATCAGTATCCAGATAACTAGCAACTTCTAGATGGACAGCTCGGCTCATAAGGCAAGTAAAGATCACATCATACCGCTTCACATGAACACGGCCTCGCTTCACCTCTATGTGGCCGAAGTAATCTATGCCCACATGGGTGAAAGGCGGCAAATCAGGTGACACCCGATCTCGTGGAAGGTCGGCCATCTTCTGTTCTCCAGCTCTAGCTTGCATCCGCCTGCAGAAGACACTGCTCTTAAGGATCTTCCTTGCTAAGGAGTTGGCACAGGGTATCCAAAATCACTGGCGAAGTCGAGAAAGCATGTGACCTCTCCCAGAGTGACCAACCTGCTCATGGATGTGGAGTAAGATCAGTCTGGAGACGTAGGAGTCTTTGGGTAGGATCATAGGACTCTTTAGTTCCGTAGGCATAGCAACTTTCCTTAACTTCTATGGGCTACGTGGGACGCTAGCGTCCCACCCGCGGTACACACTATCAACAGCCAGTGAAATATCAGCGCCAAATTCGAAAACAACAAAATGTCATAATTCAGATTTCTCAAATATACAACTATTTTACACCATTTGAAAGATAAACATCTCCTTAATCTAACCACGTTGTCCGATTTCAAAAAGGCTTTACGGCGAAAGCATAAAGTTAGATTATGTTAAGACAGTACATAGACAAAACATTACACACAGCCATTTTCAATGCAAGAACAGGCGTCACCAAAAGCAGAAAACCAGGTAAAATTATGCACTAACCTTTGACAATCTTCATCAGATGATACTCCCAGGACATTATGTTAAACAATACATGCATTTTGTGTTCTATCAAGTTCATATTTATATCCAAAAACAGCATTTTACAATGGCGGTGATGTTCAGAAAATATTTTGCCTCCAATAATGCCGGTGAATCAGCACAACAAATTACAAAATTACTCATTAGAAATGTTGATAAAATATTAAACTGTTATTCAAAGATTTATAGATTAACATCTCCTGAATGCAATCGCGTTGACAGATTTCAAAATAACTTTACTGGGAGAGCACACTGCAATAATCTGAGTACTGTGCTCAGAAAAAAAGAGCAGACAATTATAGACATTGGCCATCTTGGAGTCATCTAAACGCATAAATAGCATTAAAAATATTCACTTACCTTTAATCATCTTCATCAGAAGGCACTTCCAGGAATCCCAGGTCCACAATAAATGTTGTTTTGTTTGATAAAGTTCATAATTTATGTCCAAATAACTCCATGTTGTTTGCGCGTTCAGTAGGCTACTCAAAATGTAGTGCGCGTGAGGGAACTGTGACGACGAAAGTCAAGAAAAAGTTATATTTACGTTCGTTCAAACATGTCAAACGTTGTATAGCATCAATCTTTAGGGCTTTGAGAACGTGAAACTTCAGTAATATTCCAACCGGACCCATGCTATGTCTTGAAAAAGTTTTGGAACACAGGTATCCTCTCACATGAACGTGCCCTATGAACTCAATGGATTTTCAGGGCACCTGCTTACCAGCGTTCTCCTTCGGTCTGTGTTTACCGCAAAAGGCTCAAACAACTTTCTAAGACTGTTGACATCTAGTGGAAGCCTTAGGAAGTGCTATTTGATTCCTAACTCACTGTGTGTCAGAAAGGCAAGGACTTGAGAAAACTACAGGAACCAGATTTTCTTTTCCTACTTGGAATCTTCTCAGGTTTTTGCCTGCCATATGAGTTCTGTTATACTCACAGACATCATTCAAAAAGTTTTGGAAACTTTAGAGTGTTTTCTATCCATATCTACTAATAATGTGCATATCCTAGCTTCTGAGTTTGAGTAGGAGGCAGTTTAATATGGGCATGTATTTCATCCGAAAGTGACAATACTGCCCCCTAGCCCCAACAGGTTTTAACCTTCCTCCCACTGTTAGAATGCCATTGTCAACAATTGGATCAACCTTACAGATTGAGCCGCTTTTCTTGGCACATTGTTTTCCTTTCACAACTAGTGCAATTTCTTGTTTAAAACCTCTCTGGGACATCTGGGACGCTAGCGTCCCACCCGCGGGACACACTATCAACAGCCAGTGAAATAGCAGGGCGGCAAATTCAAGTATTATACACCATTTTAAAGATAATATTCTCCTTAATCTAACCACAGTGTCCGATTTCAAAAAAGCTTTACGGCAAAAGCATAACATTAGATTATGTTAGGACAGCGCCGAGACAAGAAAAACCACACAGCCATTTTCCAAGCAAGGAGAGGCATCACAAAAACCAGAAATACAGCTAAAATGAATCACTAACCTTCGATGAGCTTCATCAGATGACACTCCCAGGACTCAATGTTACAAAATACATGTTTGTTTTGCTTGATAAAGTTCATATTTATATCCATAAATCCCATTTTACATTGGCGTGTGATGTTCAGAAAATGTATTCCCACCAAAACTTCCGATGAATGAGCACATCAATTTACAAAAATACTAATCATAAACGTTGATAAACTTTACAACAGTTATTGAAAGAAGTATAGATATACCACTCCTTAATGCAACCGCTGTGTCAGATTTTAAAATAGCTTTACGGCGAAAGCACGTTTTTCAATATTCTGAGTACAGAGCTCAGCCATCAAAGCAAGCTATACAGTTACCCGCCAAGTTCTGGAGTCAACTAAACTTAGAATTAGTATTATAAATCTTCACTTACCTTTGCTGATCTTCATCAGAATGCACTCCCAGGACTCCTACTTCCACAATAAATTGTATTTTTGTTCGAAATACTCCTTATTTATACCTCCTTTCCTTCGCGTGTTCAGATCACTAATCCAAAGGCATAACGCGTGAGCGTAAAACCAGAGACGAAAAGACAAATAGTTCCATTACCGTTCATAGAAACATATCAAACGATGTTTACAATCAATCCTTAGGGTCTTTTTAACATAAAACTTCAATAATATTCCAACCGGACAATAGCGTATTCATTACAGAGGAAAAAGAAGGAGCGGTGTGCCAACGTGCCTGCGCAGTAAACAACTCACTGGTCCCAGGCAGTCCACTGATTGACTGAGCTCCTATTCTCTGCCCAGTAACAGTGGACGCATGAAACAAGTTTCTAAGGCTGTTGACAGCCAATGGAAGCCTTAGGAAGTGCAAAATGACCACACAGCCTTTAGTTTTGATAGGGATTAGATAGAAAAACTACAAGTCACTTTCTGGTTGGATTCTTTCTCAGGTTTCTGCCTGCCATATGAGTTCTGTTATACTCACAGACATCATTCAAACAGTTTTAGAAACTTTAGAGTGTTTCCTATCGAAATATACAAATAATATGCATATCCTACCTTCTGGGCCCGAGAAGCAGGCAGTTTAATTTGGGCACGCCTTTCATCCGGACGTCAAAATACTGCCCCCTATCCTAGAGAAGTTAAAGCGCTGTCGTTGCTCAAATTGAATGATGACCTTTTCTGCTTCATCTAGGTCATCCACAGACAGACGTTTTTTTCCAAACGTCAGTTTGAACTTGTCAATTTGTTCCTTCAGCGAGTTTGTTAAACTCTGGTCTGATCCTGGATCCGTTTTTGTGAGAACTTTCCTTTTCTGCCTTAACTGTAGAAGAAGTCTCTTCAGTTTCAACATCCAGGCAACTGCTTTCTTCAAGCTGTTCCATGTTGAATAGTACTCAATCAGTTTGCTGGTCGGACTCTTTTCTTCCACACTTGTACTGTTTACGATGACGTCTTTTCTCACCTCTGGATCATCCAGAGGGATGGACCCAAGGTCCTCAGGGACTTTTGGTCACTGTGTTTCTGCTTTCTCCAGGAATTCTGGTCCTTTGCGCCATCTCTTTGAGTTCAGTAAAGTTTCAACATGTAATCCTCTTGAGGCATCATTGGCTGGGTTGTGTTTAGAGTTCAAATACCTCCACTGTTTTGCTTTCGTTAGGTCACAGATCATAGGAACCCTATTAGCCACAAAGGTATGGAATCTCTTGGTATTGTTGCGGATGTATTTTAGCACAGACAGGCTGTCTGTCCAGAAAGTAGACTCCTCAAGATCAATCTGGAGCTCCAACCTAACCTGTTAGGGCTAGGGGGCAGTATTTACACGGCCGGATAAAAAACGTACCCGATTTAATCTGGTTACTACTCCTGCCCAGTAACTAGAATATGCATATAATTTTTGGCTTTGGATAGAAAACGCCCTAAAGTTTCTAAAACTGTTTGAAGGGTGTCTGTGAGTATAACAGAACTCATATGGCAGGCAAAAACCTGAGAAGATTTCATGCAGGTAGTGGCCTGTCTGACAAGGAGTCGTTCTTCTTGTCTCTGTTTATTGAAGACTCAGGATCTTAGCTGTAACGTGACACTTCCTACGGCTCCCATAGGCTCTCAGAGCCCGGGAAAAAGCTGAACGATATCGAGGCAGCCTCTGGCTGAAACACATTATCGCCTTTGCCAAGTGGCCGATCAGAGGACAAAGGTCTTAGGCGCGTGCCCGAGTCGACCCCATGCTGTATTTTCTTTCGTCTGTTTACCTAATTGCAGATTCCCGGTTGGAATATTATCGCTTTTTTACGAGAAAAATGGCATAAAAATTGATTTTAAACAGCGGTTGACATGCTTCGAAGTACGGTAATGAAATATTTAGAAATATTTTGTCACGAAATGCGCCGTGCGCGTGACCCTTATTTACCATTCGGATAGTGTCTTGAACGCACGAACAAAACGCCGCTGTTGGAACATAACTATGGATTATTTGGGACCAAACCAACATTTGTTATTGAAGTAGAAGTCCTGGGAGTGCATTCTGACAAAGAACAGCAAAGGTAATCAAACTTTTCTAATAGTAAATCGGAGTTTGGTGAAGGCTAAACTTGCTGGGTGTCTAAATAGCTAGCCTTGTGATGCCGGGCTATCTACTTAGAATATTGCAAAATGTGCTTTCACCGAAAAGCTATTTTAAAATCGGACATATCGAGTGCATAGAGGAGTTCTGTATCTATAATTCTTAAAATAATTGTTATGCTTTTTGTGAACGTTTATCGTGAGTAATTTAGTAAATTCACCGGAAGTGTTCGGTGGGAATGCTAGTCACATGCTAGTCACATGCTAATGTAAAAAGCTGGTTTTTGATATAAATATGAACTTGATTGAACAAAACATGCATGCATTGTATAACATAATGTCCTAGGAGTGTCATCTGATGAAGATCATCAAAGGTTAGTCCTGCATTTAGCTGTGGTTTTGTTTTTTGTGACATTATATGCTAGCTTGAAAAATGGGTGTCTGATTATTTCTGACTGGGTACTCTGCTGACATAATCTAATGTTTTGCTTTTGCTGTAAAGCCTTTTTGAAATCGGACAGTGTGGTTAGATAAAGGAGAGTCTTGTCTTTAAAATGGATCCAATGAACCATTGTATATTTGTTCAAAATTTGTTTCAAGACTGCCCAAATGTGCCTAATTTGTTTATTAGTAACTTTTCATGTTCAAAATTGTGCACTCTCCTCAAACAATAGCATGGTATTCTTTCACTGTAATAACTACTGTAAATTGGACAGTGCAGTTAGATTAACAAGAATTTAAGCTTTCTGCCAATATCAGATATGTCTATGTCCTGGGAAATTTTCTTGTCACTTACAACCTCATGCTAATCGCATTAGTCTACATTAGCTCAACCATCCCGTGGAAGGGACACCGATCCCAAATAAGTTTTTAAACCTCTACAGGATCGGTGTGTCCCCCGCGGGACGGTTGAGCTAACGTGTGTTAACCTGTCTGGGGTATGTGGGACGATTTCGTCCCACCTACGTAACAGCTACTGATATTCCAGTGGCGCGATTTTTGAATCGTTAGAAATACTATTACTTCAATTTCTCAAACATATGACTATTTTACAGCTATTTAAAGACAAGAATCTCGTTAATCTAACCCCACTGTCCGATTTCAAAAAGGCTTTACAACGAAAGCAAAACATTAGATTATGTCAGCAGAGTGCCCAGCCAGAAAAAATCAGACAGCCATTTTTCAAGCTAGCATATCATGTCACATAAACCCAAACCACAGCTAAATGCAGCACTAACCTTTGATGATCTTCATCAGATGACACACCTAGGACATTGTGTTATACAATACATGCATGTCTGTTCAATCAAGTTCATATTTATATCAAAAAACAGCTTTTTGCATTAGCATGTGACGTTCAGAAAACGCATAACCCCCGGCAAACTTCCGTTGAATTTACTAACAGTTTGCTAAATTACTCACGATAAACGTTCACAAAAAGCATAACAATTATTTTAAGAATTATAGATACATTACTCCTCTATGCACTCGATATGTCCGATTTTAAAATAGCTTTTCGGATGAAGCACATTTTGCAATAATCTAAGTACATAGCCCGGCATTACAGGGCTAGCTATTTAGATACCCACCCAGGTCAGCATCCACCAAAATCACATTTCCTATAAGAAAAATGTTCTTACCTTGCTTGTTCTTCATCAGAATACACTGCCAGGACTTCTACTTCAATAACAAATGTTGGTTTGGTCCCAAATAATCCATCGTTATATCCAAACAGCGACGTTTTGTTCGTGAGTTCTAGAATGCTTCTTCCTGGTTTCGCGCATGGCGCATTGGCGTGTCAAAAATGTCTAAATATTCCATTACCGTACTTCGAAGCATGTCAACCGCTGTTTAAAACCAATTTTTATGCCATTTATGTCGTAGAGAAGTGATAATATTCCGACCGGGAGTATGCATTGAGCCTAAACAGCCGAATAAAATTTCTCCTCAGAAGCGACTCATGCACGCGCATCATTCAAAGGTCCTCGGAGCATCCACTTACAAAAGGCGATAATATGTTTCAACCTGAGGCTCCCTCGTAAACCTTCAGTTATTTCGCGGGCTCTGAGAGCCTATTGGAGCCCTGGGAATTGTCACGTTACAGCTAAGATCCTTACTTTTCAATAAAAAGATGCAAGACGCACGACTCCTTGTCAGACAGGGTACTTCCTGCTTGAAACCTTGTCAGGTTTTTGCCTGCCATAGGAGTTCTGTTATACTCACAGACACCATTCAAACAGTTTTAGAAAATTCAGAGTGTTTTCTATCCAAACCTGAACAATAATATGCATATTCTAGCTTCTGAGTTGGTGTAGGAGGCAGTTAAAAATGGGAACATATTTTTCCAAAATTCTCTATACTGCCCCCTAGCCCAGACAGGTTAATGTGATTAGCATGAGGTTGTAAGTAACGAGAACATTTCCCAGGACATAGAAATATCTGATATGGGCAGAACACTTAAATTCTTGTTAAAACCTCTCTAGGGTAGGTGGGACGGTAGCGTCAACAGCCAGTGAAACAGCAGAGCGCCAAATTAAAAACAACAAAAATCTCATAATTCAAATTTATCACACATACACATACGGCGAAAGCAAACTTTGCAATAATCTGAGTACAGCACTCAGACATCAAAACAAGCCATACAGATACCCACCATTTTGGAGTCAACTGAAGTCACAAATAGCATTATAAATATTCACTTACCTTTGATGATCTTCATCGGAATGCACTCCCAGATTTCCCAGTTCCTGTCACGCCCTGATCTGAGAGAGCCGGTTTTTCTCTGTTTGGTTAGGTCAGGGTGTGACATGGGGTGGACATTCTATGTGTTGTAATTCTATGTTGGTTTTTCCTTTGATTGGCCTAGTATGGTTTCCAATCAGAGGCAGCTGTCTATCGTTGTCTCTATCGTCTCTATCGTTGTCTTCAGGTTTGGATAGAAAACACCCTAAAGTTTCTAAAACTGTTTGAATGGTGTCTGTGAGTATAACAGAACTCCTATGGCAGGCAAAAATCTGAGAAGGTTTCATGCAGGAAGTGGCCTGTCTGACAAGGAGTCCTTCTTCTTGCCTCTGTTTATTGAAGAGTAAGGATCTTAGCTGTAACGTGACAATTCCTAGGGCTCCAATAGGCTCTCAGAACCCGGGAAAAACCTGAACGATGACGAGGCAGCCTCAGGCTGAAACACATTATCGCCTTTTCCAAGTGTCCCATTAGGTGACAATAGAATTAGGCGTGTGCGCGATTCGCCCCCGTGGAGTATTTTCATTCGGCTGTTTAGCTTATTGCAGATTCCCGGTCGGAATATTATCGCTTTTCTACGAGATAAATTGCATAAAAATTGATTTTAAACAGCGGTTGACATGCTTCGAAGTACGGTAATGGAATATTAAGAATTTTTTTGTCACGTTCTGCGCCATGACCGTAATTTACAATTCTGATAGTGTCTAGAACGCAAGAACAAAACGTCGCTGATGGAACATAACGATGGATTATTTGGGACCAAACCTACATTTGTTATTGAAGTAGAAGTCCTGGGAGTGCATTCTGACGAAGAACAGGAAAGGTAAGACCATTTTTCTTATAGGAAATATGATTTTGGTGAAGGCTAATCTTGCCGGGTGTCTAAATAGCTAGCCCGTGATGGCTGGGCTATGTACTTAGAATATTGCAAAATGTGCTTCATCCGAAAAGCTATTTTAAAATCGGACATATCGAGTGCATAGAGGAGTAATGTATCTATAATTCTTAAAATAATTGTTATGCTTTTTGTGAACGTTTATCGTGAGTAATTTAGCAAACTGTTAGTAAATTCCCCGGAAGTTTGCGGGGGGTATGCTTTTTCTGAACGTCACATGCTAATGTAAAAAGCTGTTTTTTCATATAAATATGAACTTGATTGAACAGACATGCATGTATTGTATAACATAATGTCCTAGGTGTGTCATCTGATGAAGATCATAAAAGGTTAGTGCTGCATTTAGCTGTGGTTTGGGTTTTTGTGACATTATATGCTAGCTTGAAAAATGGGTGTCTGATTATTTCTGGCTGGGCACTCTCCTGACATAATCTAATGTTTTGCTTTCGTTGTAAAGCCTTTTTGAAATCGGACAGTGTGGTTAGATTAACGAGAGTCTTGTCTTTAAATAGCTGTAAAATAGTCATATGTTTGAGAAATTGAAGTAATAGTATTTCAAACGTTTCAAAAATCGCGCCACTGGATTCAACTGGCTGTTACGTAGGTGGGACGAATTCGTCCCACCTGTGCCAGAGAGGTTAACAGGTATGTTGTGTGGTGTGTGTCTGTGAGAGAAAGACAGAGTTGTGAGAGAGTTTTCCCTTACTTCATTATCAAACAGTGCCTGTTCGTTGTGTGTGTGTTTGTGTTGTCTGTAATGTCTACTGTTACCTTGAGTGAGTCGAAGCAGGCATTGACTCTGCCGTTCTCCACGTGGCAGCTCCTGGCCGGGTGGGCGAACTTACACTCAGCTTCCGAGCGGGAGTAGGTACCCCTCTGATACTCTCGACACACCTCCAGGGTCAGCCACTTAGTGTCCCGGCCCATGGTCATTCTTCCAATACTGATTGCCATCACAGCCCTCAGGACAGAAGGGGGAACGTGGGTACAGGTGCAGGGGTGGACAAAATCTGTACTTAAAGCAACAAAAAATACTGATGCAGATGAAAATGTACTCCTTGGCAAGATAAGAAGACATGAGAATGTGTGAGAGAGAAAAATATCCTGGATACAAATGAACAGCTGTTCCTTTGGAATGACTTTGAGTTTATGGGTATGTGGGTTGAGTAGTTGGTTTTTCTTAGCTAAGTGCAGGTCCAGATCCACTGGTGATGGTATGAGTTCTCAGAACTAGACGGTGAACAGAGGCCAGCTCTGTCTCAAAGGAAAAGAGGAAATTGGGGCACCTCACCCTGGCATGCTAGGATATGTAGTTCAGACAGTCACTGTTGTAGAATGAGAGGCACTCCAATCACAGCTTACTCTTCTTAAGTCTGTCAATCTGTCAGACAACACACTTTTAAAAGAAAAGTTAAAAATCAATAGCAGAAAATGGTTCCAGGGAAAGTAGGCATCCTGAAGGTAGAATATACCTATATTAGTATCAAACCTACACTGTCAACTTAAAACAGAGAGTGCAACCAAGACAGACTAGCAATGCATGGGTGATGAAGTCATAGGTAGAGGGAGAGAGAGAGAGAGAAAAATAACAGTAAAAGAGAAACAAACAGATAGAGCAGACGGAGGGAGGCTGCAACGCACGGGAATGGGCAAGCTATGTCTTGATTAAGAGATACAAGGAGAGAGAGGGCGGGATGGAGGCAGGGAGAGAGAAAGAGGGAGGGAACGAAGAGAGAGCTAGCAAGAAAGAGACGTCACTTTAAGTCTCATGAGCTTCGCAGAACCGAAAGTAATTGACCAACTTGACATGAATCATGCTGCAATGTGTGCTGAAAACAACTGTCCTTGAATCGGCACAGGCTGGCTGGCTGAGACTGGCGACCCACACCAGCAGTCTGCACGCTGCCATAGCAGACAGTTATGAATATGAGGGGAAGGGGAAAAACAGAAGGAGTGACAAGGAAAAAAGAGAAAGGATTTTTCTCCACAGCTGTTGCTGCTGTGCACAAAGCGAGGCCATAGCCAATCAGCTTGAGCCTTGCAGGCAGAGAATGTGTTCTAGCCAATGAGGATAGAGGTTGCATATTGATCCCCCCCACCACCCGTTCTTGTTCCTCCTTACCTCCCTCCCTTCCTGCCTGCCTCTTTCCTCTGGCACAGCCTGTCATGGCTGAGCCTCATGCCAAGATTTAACAAGGAGAATAAAGTGTGTCTGACTCTAAAGTCCTCTCTTCCTCTCTGATGTGTGTGTGCACCTGTGTCCTGCCCAAACAGAGGGCTTCACAACAGTGTCTGACTCACAGAGAGGGAGAAAGAGAGAGTGATGATGAGACAATAAGAGGTTGTGACTGTACTGTTCCCAGTGAGGTGTGGTAGGGTTAAGTGTGAGCGAGAGGCAGGGCCATAATATAATGAAGACAAAAGCTGGGCAAATGTTTGGTGAAAGTAAAAAATAGGTAAGTAAAGAACATGGTAAGTATGGGGTGCAACCTAATAAACCCACATAGAAATCCCACAGTAACCCACACCACCTGGTGTACAGTAAGTCTATGAGCGACACTGTGCAAACATTGGAAAAGTGTACCACTAACTAGAATATATAACATGGTTGTAGACTGTAGACAGATGAGAAGAGAGAGTGAAGAGACAGGTGAATACATAACATGAAGGAGGCAGGAATAAAAGGGGCGAAAGGAAAGGAGGAGAAGAAGGGATTGGGGCAGATATTATCGGTCCGCGTGTCTCATAGCGACAGACACAGATGGAAGGAGCAGTGGGGGGTGTGTATATATATGAGAGTGTTTCTGTGGTGTGTGAGAGTGTGCAGACACAGAGAAAGAAAAAGAGAAAGAATGGGGAGAGGTGGGAATTGTATTAAAACAATCACCTTCAGACACAAGAACAAAGGCACATACTAACATAAAAAAGGTCTGAGTGATGAGAGCGGGTAGGATTGTTTGCTTAGGCATGCTGGTCTGTCTCACCGTCTCTCCCTCCTCCTCCAACTCTTCCTTTCATTCTGCTCATCTGTGTCTTCCTCTCATCCTAGTTGCAGATCGATGGAGAGATTCCTCAAGGGGGCACAAGCCGTTCCTGCAGCCCTCAGCCCTGCCTATCCTGCATTCAGCCCCAGGTCGCCTACCTCTCTCAGAGTGCAGCCTTGTTCAGCAATATGCAGAAGACAGTTAGTTCTGAAATGGCTTCCCCACCATTTTTATCATTGGAATGTGATACAAAACGAGGCAATGGTGTGCTCCAGGACCATGAGGACGCCTCCGAGCGGTCGGGTAGGCTGTTTGGAGTGTTTTCCCCAATTTAAAAAAAATATATTAATAATAATAATTATGTCCCCCCCACTTCTAAAACCAAAGTTAAGCTTCTGACAATACTGGATTCCATCACCATACTCGATACCAAAACGATACCAAAACAATATCCAGGGAAAAAAGAAGGCATATTTGCCAAAGTCCCAGAATGGCACTTGGTCCAGACAGATATTTTGAATTCAATATCATTACATTTGAAATGGGCTACAGATGAAAAACAATCTCTTTCCCTTCCATTTGGGACTTATTTTATTTTACTAATCAACAACATTCGCATAGAAGAAGAAATCTCTTATTTTATGAAAAGTGTGTGCTGCTCTTTAAGACCCATTCACACAAACTCTAATATACCTTTCTGGGATGTAGTCCACCATAAAACCCACAGAATAAGAAGAAGACAGTTCGAGATTGAGCAAAGATGATCATGACTTGGAGAGATGTGACGAGGAGATGAAGTGAATGAATAACGTTTTTGGTGACAATCAGCTTTGAAATCAGCAATATTTTACATTATGGTTTGCATATTATCACAAACAAGATACTAGGGTAGTGAATTGATGTTACCTTCAGGTGTAAGCTAGCAAGGAAAGTTAGCCTACAAAGCTGGAAGCTACCGGTATTTTCTTGCGTTGTATAGTGTTCTATCCTGTATATTTGATATTGTTTTGCGAACAGTAAAAAACAGTTTCAACATTTCTACATGCTGTTTTGCATTATTCAAGTGTGTTATTGATGAGGTGTTTCAACTGAAAGGTTGGTGCTTGCAAACATCATAGGTTACTTCACCGGAGATCACACGGGAGAAAACATTGCTCTGAATGACTGGACCAGACTCCAATGTTTTGGACATAGGCTGCACCTTGCATACTTTACATATTTACACAATCATAAGCTTCCTATTCCATCTGCAGCCTATGGCTGCCTGAATAAATAATGAACTTATTTAAGAACTCATAATGGTAAAATAGGAACTCTTAATGTTATTAATTAATAAGTGCCTTGCTTATAGCGCACTATATTTTGATGACCATGTAAAAAAATATATGTTTGTTAATATGTACTGTGCATTCGGAAAGTATTCAGACCTCTTGACTTTTTCCACATTTTGTTACGTTACAGCTTTATTCTAAAATTGATTAAATTTAAAAAACCGTCCTCATCAATCTACACACAATACCCTGTAATGGCAAAGTGAAAACAGGTTTTTTGCAATTTTTACAAATGTATTAAAAATAGAAAATAGAAATACCTTATGTATATAAGTATTCAGACCCTATGCTATGATACTTGCTGTTTCCTGTTTCCATTGATCATCCTTGAGATGTTTCTACAAATTGGTAAATTCAATTGATTGAACATGACTTGGAAAGGCACACACCTGTCTATATAATGTTCCACAGTTGACAGTGCATGTCAGAGCAAAAACCAAGTCATGATGTCGAAGCAATTGTCCACAGAGCTCCGAGACAGGATTGTGTCAAGGCACAGATCTGGGGAAGGGTACCAAAACATTTCTGCAGCATTGAACGCCCACAAGAACACAGTGGCCTCCATCATTCTTAAATGGAAAAAGTTTGGAATCACCAAGACTCTTCCTAGAGCTGGCCACCCGGCCAAACTGAGCAATCGGTGGAGAAGGGTCAGGGAGGTGACAGAGAACCCGATGGTCACTCTGACAGAGCTCCAGAGTTCTTCTGTGGAGATGAGAGAACCTTCCAGAAGGACAACCAACTCTGTAGCTCTCCACCGATCAGGCCTTTATGGTAAAGTGGCCAGACGGAAACCACTCCTCACTAAAAGGCACATGACTGCCCGCTTGGAGTTTGCCAAAAGGCACCTAATGGACTCTCAGACTATGACAAACAAGATTCGGATTAAACCAAAATGTAATTATTTGGCCTGAATGCCAAGCGTCATGTCTGGAGGAAACCTTGCACCATTCCTACGGTGAAGCATAGTGGTGGCAGCATAATGCCGGAGGCATATCTTTCCGCGGCAGGGACTGGGAGATTAGTGAGGATCGAGGGAAAGATGAACGTAGCAAAGTACAGAAAGATCCGTGATGAAAACCTGTTCCAGAGCGCTTAGGACCTCGGATTGGGGCGAAGGTTCACCTTCCAACAGGACAACGACCCTAAGCAGCCAGAGCCCGGACTTGAACCCGATCGAACATCTCTGGAGAGACCTGAAAATAGCTGTGCAGCGACACTCCCCATCAAACCTGACAGAACTTGAGAGGATCTGCAGAAGGAGAAACTCCCCAAATACAGATGTGCTAAGCTTGTCGCGTCATACCCAAGATAACTTGAGGCTGTAATCGCTGCCAAAGGTGCTTCAACAAAGTACTGGGTAATGGGTCTTAATACTTATGTAAATTATATATTTCCGTTTTTATTTTTAATACATTTGGAAACATTTCTAAAAATCTGCTTTTGCTTGTCATTATGGGGTATGTGTGTAGATTGATAAGGAAAAATAACAATTTAATCTATTTTAGAATAAGGCTGTAACGTAACAAAATGTGAAAAGTCAAGGGGTCTGTGATAATCTTATCTATTATTATAAGTATAACAATGTTGGAAAAGATTTGTTTCATTTGGTTTTGTATTCAGTTAGCACAGTATGTACTAATTCATATGATATCATTTTAGAAGTTATGTTCTCTACCCTGAAACGTATTTGAACCAGGTCTGATGGAATTACCAAGTTTTCCCCTAAGTGTTTCAAAATCACAATTCATAATCTCAATTGCAATATCTGGCAAAATAAATCGTATTACATATTTGGTCCAAATTGTTCAGCCCTATCTCGCGCTATAAGGAGACATCGACTGCACTGATAAGCATACTTGAACCTCTCTCAATCAGTCAGTGGAGGCTCCTCAGAGGAGGAAAGGAAGGATCATCCTCAGTGAATCTTTTAAAAAGTCATAATTTTTTATAAAATATACTAAATATATTCACGTCACCAAATAATTGATTAAAACACAGTTTTGCAATGAACGTCTACAGTAGCCTCAACAGCACTATGAAGGGTAGCACCATGGTGTAGCCGGAGGAGAGCTAGCTTCCGTCCTCCACAGGGCACATTGACTTCAATACAAAACCTAGGATGCTCATGGTTCTCACCCCCTTCCAGAGACTTACACAGTAATTATGACAACTTCCGGAGGACGTCCTCCAACCTAACAGAGCTCTTGCATTATCAACTGACATGTTTTCCACCCAATCAAAGGATCAGAAAATGAATCTAGTACTGAAAGCATAAGCTACAGCTAGCTAGCACTGCAGTGAATAAAATCTGTAGAAAGACAATAGTTTCACACTTTTGATTAAATACATTTCTTCAAAATGAAGGAGAAGCGAGAGAGAGAGAGAGAAAGAGAGTGGTGTGGGTAGAGGGAATGAGCTAGCAAATGCAGATAGCTATTTTAGCCAACTCAAACACCCGGCTCAAACAAAGGGATGCTATATTAGCTAGCTGGCCATGACTATCCAACACTGGAACTCTTCCAAGTCAAGGTAAGCTTTTCGTTTGACAAAAAGCCACCAGGGACCACCGGTGTAACTGCTAAACTGCTTACTGACTGTATACTGTACTGTATGACTGCAGCAGGTTAACTAACACGTTAGTTTTATTAGCTATGTTGACTATGACATTACTTTCGCTAATACGGTGACAACAAAGCTGTGTGTAGCGGTTAGCGGTTATGATATGGTTTGGCTTGAAGATGTTTTTTTTGCCTGGTCACAGACAGTTGATGTGCTGTGCACTGAAGTCCACAAGTGAAGGGAAAAGGTGAGTTGAGGAGGCCGCATAGATGTGAGAAGGAATATAACTTGGCTGCTATGAAAGTGAACTGTGTTTACATGTGATCAGGGGTGTAATCATTCCGACGATTCTGTAGAAAAATGTTTCTTAAACGGAAGCAAACTGAACGAAACAGGGATTTTCATTGCCTGTCCATGTACCACTGTCTGTCACCTCAAATGTTTCTCTCGACCTGTGTGCACCTATGTTGTAAACTTTCATTCATAGGCTAGGTTGTAGCAACCGATCTGCAATCAGTAGACCATGTGAGACACATTTGATAGTACAGAAGTAACAAATATTCTAGTACCAAACTGTTTTTCAGGTTCTAGTATCAAAAAAGTACAGAGGTTTCAGTATGCCGTACAACTCTGCAACCAACATAACCAAAACCCACAACAGGAAGGTGGAAATGTTGCACAGTTTCCACCAGTCTCAATGGCGTTTTTTCAGGACCATACTGCAGCCAACCTCTCTGCAGCAGGAATAGAAGGTACTCTGTAACCTTTCAGTGGCTGATGGATATACATCCATAAGCAAATTTATTGATCGATGACAACATGTTTAAACCATTAACAAAATCCCAGCCATTGTCTAATATACTCTTATTTCATAGCTCAGTATTTGTCTACAAATATACTGTGGGACAATGGGGACAGTTCAAAATAGAGAAACCATGCATGGCATCATGAATAAGTAACTAACGACAACTCAGAACATAGTCCTGTGGGCCGTCTGTTTGTGCTAGCGTGCTCACTACAGAGAGCATTGTTCACTCACTCTCACTATAGTGACTCTAACATTAGAATCAAACGTACAGTACCTGTGAGACCCAATCATACACTGTACATCCCTAACGATTGCTGCTCAAGACAGTTAGAGCAAACATTCAAATAGTTGCTAGGCTAGTAGTTTACTAGCTACTGCTACAATACAATCATATTGTGAGGATCGTCACTGGAGACGAGAAGCAGGTACAGGGAGTGAACCTTTAATAAACAACGGACATGAAACAAAACAGGAACAGCGTCTGGACAGGTGAAAAATAACGACATCAATGCTGACACAGGGAACAAAGTGAGGAGCAGACAGATATAGAGCAGGTAATCAACAAAGTAATGGAATCCAGGTGAATACCATATTGTTTCCAAATGTAGGCTAGATGGTTACAGTAGTCTTATTATACAATTTATGAGAGTAGCAGAGGAGTGTAAAGCAGATAAGAAACAAACCTTAAATGACCTACAGTACCACAGTGTGGTGGTGGTGGTTCCACATCTAAAACAGCAGCCGTGTATTGGGCCAATGATTCCCTCAATTCACCCAGGGGACTAATCAGGACAATATGGTTGAATAATTAAATATGAATATATAAGCCACATATCCAAGCAATTTCTAGCAGCATGCTGTATAAATGCAGTTAGCATTACAATAATTAATTTTAATTGAGGGCTTATTGCTCTAGTGGCTGTGTGACTGTGAGAAATGAGGCGCTGCAGAGCAGGAAAAAACAGGAGAGTAGAGGAATTGAGAGAGGAAGAAGGGTGGAAAGGAGTAGCAAGGAGTGAAGAGGGGAGGGAAGTGAGTAAGATGGATGGAACAGGAGAGAGGAGATAGCAGGTAGAGGGAGAAATGTCGCTGATGCGGGAGTGGTTGTTGTGGTATCCCAGGAGGTCTACCCCGCGGGATGGTAATAGAGGGGGGGTATGTGAAGCGACGTTGGCTCCCTCTGCTGGGAGTACGTGAGCTGGGCACCCCGACACGGATAGCTCCAAGTGGAGGTAATTAGGAGAAAGTGCCAACCAGCTGTGGAGGCCAAATTAAAAGGAGCACTGTGGCACACCGCGAGGAAGAACGGGGAGAGACCGACACAGAGCAAAAGCGGAGAAGAAGGACTGATCCAAACCTACATGGTTTTCTTTTATGTTTATTTTCTGTCCTGGTAAAGTTGTTTTTGCAGACTAGAACCTCCCTGTCTCTGTGTTAATTTTTGCACGCTCAACCCAACACCCCATGGTTTACCACACTATAAATAAGAGGAGGAAAGTGACAGAGAGGAAGAAGAGAATGCACATTGACTCTACAAGGTCAGCCAGCCTGTTCCCCACACACACACAATCACACACGTGGATGAGCGTACGTACGAACACACACACACCTACTGTTGCCACACATACCTTCAGGAAAACTGAAGAGTGGATCTGAGAAGGTGAATAAGGAAATATGGAGTTGACTGTACAGTAAGTGCATGTGTCTGACCATAAGCGACAGAGAGACAGACAATTGCAGATTGAGGATTTGTGTATGCATGTCTTTTAAACCAATCTCATAATTCTATGTCAGAGTGTTGAGCTGGAGTTATGAGTTGATACTCATAATGTAAGATGAAAGAAATGAAAAGGGCATACAGTGCCTTCAGAAAGTATTCACACCCCTTGACTTTTTCCACATTTTGTTGTGTTACAGCTTGAATTTAAAATGGGTAAGATTTAGATTTTTTGGTCACTGGCCTACACACAATATACACACAATGTCAAAGTGTAATTATGTTCTTTGACATTTTTACAAATTAATTAGAAATGAAAAGCTGAAATGCCTTGAGTCAATAACTATTCACATCATTTCTTGGCAAGCCTAAATAAGTTGCATGGACTCACTCTGTGTGCAATAATAGTGTTTATCATGATTTTTGAACGACTACCTTATCTCTGTACCCCACACATACAGTTATCTGTAAGGTCCCTCAGTCAAGCATTGGATTTCAAACACAGATTCAACCGCAAAGACCAGGGAGGTTTTCCATTGCCTCGCAAAAAAGGGCAGCTATTGGTAGATGGGTAAACATTTAAAAAAGCAGACAATGAATATCCCTTTGAGCATAGTAAAGTTATTAATTTCACTTTGGATGGTGTATTAATACACCCAGTCTCTACAAAGCTACAGCCGTACTTCCTAACTCAGTTGCCGGAGCGGAAGGAAACCGCTCAGGGATTTCACCATGAGGCCATTGGTGACTTTAAAACAGTTACAGAGTGTAATGACTGTGATAGGAGAAAACTGAGGATTGATCAACAACGTTGTAGTTACTCCACAATACTAACCTAATTGACAGAGTGAAAAGAAGGGAGCCTGTACAGAATACAAATATTCCAAAACATGCATCCTGTTTGCAACAAGGCAATAAAGTAATACTGCAAAAACAATGTGGCAAAGCATATTCACATATTCACACACGTACTGGTACTGTTTCCATCTCAAGGCCATCAGACTGTTAAACAGCCATCAGTAACACAGAGAGGCTGCTGCCTACATACAGACTTGAAATCATTGGCCACTCTAACAAATGGATCACTAGTCACTGTATTTATATCACTTTAATAATGATGTTTACATATATTGTATTACTCATCCCATATGTATATTCTGTATTTCATACCATCTATTGCATCTTGCCTATGCCGCTCGGTCATTGCTCATCCATATATTTATATGTACATATTCTTATTCCATCCCTTTACCTAGATTTGTGTGTATTAGGTAGTTGTTGTGGAATTGTTAGATTACTTGTTGATATTGCTGCCCTGTCGGAACTAGAAGCACAAGTATTTCGCTACACTCGCAATAACATCTGCTAACCATGTTTATGTGACCAATAACATTTTATTTGATGATTTGATTTACAGAGGGCTCAGGCACCCCCATGCAGTCTCTCACCCAATGGTGGCTTTTCGCTGCCGAATGTATTGGTTGTAATTTTTTCCTCTCCGCTTGATTTTATTTTTCTTACTCTTGAATCCATTACCGGTACTTGGAGTATGTTGAGCAGCGACAACACGCACTGCAAAGTGAGCGGAGTTAGATTCCACTCTCAAAACATCCAGCTCTATTTCATCTATTACCCCCGCAATTGGCATTTTGATAAAAAGGTTTCAAACCTGCCATCAAAGCAGACGTACAAATTCCATCAATGTACTCACGTACCCAGTCTTATTGCAGCTGATTTTGGGTTTATCGGTTTGTCTTTTTTGTTGATAGAATGTTGACATCAAAACGCTGGTGTATTGAGCTTTTGATTTTACTTTTATGTCATTGTGCCAAGTCACAATCGCATCTCTGAATGCTTCATTAGATTGGAATTTTCCATCTGACCAATTTTTTCCAGTTTGCAAAATGTTTCCCATATTCGAGCCAATTTGGTAGAATGCTAGTGCGCCTCGTTCAGCGCCTCTATAGCTTTCCTAAACTTTTCTTCCCCTAGTCACGCTTTACAGGGAGAATCGGGGCCACCGGTCTCCATTTCAATAGTTATTATTCTAATGCCTCTCTCGAAGCTGTCTAGGGTGTTTAGATCTCCGCACCCACGCTCTAATACACATCAATTGTAACTATTTTTCAGGTAGTGATATCCACTTCCCGGAGAGAAGTTATGGTATAGGTGCCTAATAATGTTGTCACTGGACCTCCCCAGGGATTACCTTGTTGTAACGGCTGTCGTCGGATATAGACCAAAATGCAGCGGGGAAATGTGCACTCATCTTCTTTATTATAATCGGACAAGAAGGAGAACCAAACTAAACACGTACACAAAGAAAACACAATGACTATTCACAGGCTGGAAAGGCACAAGGCTATACACAGAACAATCTCCCACCAAGTACTCAACAAACACACACCTATATATAGGACTCTCAATCAGAGGCAACTAGAAAACACCTGCCTCCAATTGAGAGTCCAACCCCAATTAACAAAACATAGAAATACAAAAGACTAGACAGAACATAGAAATACACTAACATAGAACAGTGCCCAAAAACCCCCGGAATACATAAATCAAATACCCTACTAAATAAACCACCACCCCGAACCATATAAAACAAATGCCATGTCCTGACCAAACTACAATAACAAATAACCCCTATTACTGGTCAGGACTTGACAGTACCCCCCCCCCAAAGGTGCAGACCCCGGATGCACCTCACACAAAAAAACGAAATTACCCAAAAACAAACATAAATCCCTTAAACTAAAGGGAGGGAAGGGAGGGTGGCTGCCGTCAACGATGGCACCTGTGCTACACCCCCCCTCCCCAACCCACCTATACTGGAGGTGGCTCAGGTTCTGGTCTACAGCCACCCAGACTGTAGTCATACTCGCTTAGTTCCGGACTGTAGGCAGACTCACACAGTTCGGAACCCTTTTTATAAGAGAATTACCAAAATTGAAAAAATCCAGGCATTTATAAATAAAATCCAGTCTAACTTTATCAAATGCCTTTTCAAAATCCGCTATAAATACCATTCCTGTCACGTCCTGACCATTGTAAGAGGTCATTTGCCATAGTGGAGTGGTCAGGGCGTGACAGGTGATTGTTTTGGGTGGTTTTGGGGTTTTCTGTTTCTAGGTGGGATCGTGCTAGAATTCTATTTCTATGTTTCGTTTTCCATGTTTTGGCCGGGTATGGTTTCCAATAATAGGCAGGTGTCTTTCGTTGTCTCTGATTGGAAGCCATACTTAGGCAACCTGTTATGTGAGCTGTGACAGGGCCGTCGCTCCACCACTGAGTATGCCCTTGAGTTCCGCACCATGGCTGCCAGCAGTGGATGGAGTGAACCAGCTCTCCTTAGTCTACTGGAGGAATCTTAATCGGGAGTTACAGACCGAACTGGCCTGCAGAGGAGATTTAACGGACCTAAATCAATACATCCGGAAGGCCATATCCATTGGCAACCTACTGGTGAACCGTAGACCTATACTGTCGCGCATTGCCTGCAAGTTTCCCACACCCTTCTCTCGTGAACCATGGTCCAATAGCCCCGAAACCATGCAACTCGGCCGTGCCCCTCTCACGCCAGCCGAGAGACAATGAAGGTTACGTGGAAACCTGTGCCTCTATTGTGGAGAGAGTAACCACCTACTCACTAGCTGTCCGATTGGCCCCCTACGAGTGGGTGACCACAACCCCTCCACTTCCGCCCGGGTAAGCACCTCTACGTTTTTGAATATTACCAAAAGGTAGTTTGGTATCCCGGCTCTTCTTTCTGCTAATGGGGTCACTCAGTTTGTGGAGGGACTAGTGGACTCGGGGGCCGCAGGAAATTTCATTGACAAACAATTGGCACAACAGTTAAGAGTCAAACTAATCCTCCATTTAGAATTAATGCGCTGGATGGACAACCTCTCGGAAGTGGTCTTGTGACTTGCATGACCGAAAGTATCACCCTTCAGATTGAACTCCTTCACTCTGAGGTCATTCAGTTAATGGTGTTGTCTTCACCTAAAGAACCCCTCATCTCCTGGTGACAAGGGGAACTGCTGTTTTAAGAACTGCTCAGTCTACCCTATTGAGCCACCTCTATAGAAGGATTGGTGTCTGCCATTCCAACCCACATCTCACCTGTATATGCTCAGTTCTGAGTGTCTTCAGCAAGAAAAAGGCGTCCATTCTGCCCCCTCATTGCCCGGAGGACTCCGTGATCAACCTCCTTCCCGGGGCATTGCCCCCTAAGTGTCGGATCTACCCCTTATCCATCCCAGAGAATGAAGCTATGGCCGCCAAAACTCAGCAAAAATAGAAACGTCCTCTCACTGTCAACTGTATTTATTTTCAGCAAACTTAACATGCATGAACATAACAAGATTCAACAACTGAGACATAAACTGAACAAGTTCCACAGACATGTGACTAACAGAAATGGAATAATGTGTCCCTGAACAAAGGGGGGGTAAAAATCAAAAGTAACAGTCAGTATCTGGTGTGGCCACCAGCTGCATTAAGTACTGAGTGCATCTCCTCCTTATGGACTGCACCAGATTTGCCAGTTCTTGCTGTGAGATGTTACCCCACTCTTCCACCAAGGCACCTGCAAGTTTCCGGACATTTCGGGGGGGAATGGCCCTAGCCCTCACCCTCCGATCCAACAGGTCCCAGACGTGCTCAATGGGATTGAGATCCGGGCTCTTTGCTGGCCATGGCAGAACACTGACATTCCTGTCTTGCAGGAAATCACGCACAGAACGAGCAGTATGGCTGGTGGCAATGTCATGCTGAGGATCATGTGGTACACAGGAAGGGTACCACATGAGGGAGGAGGATGTCTTCCCTGTAACGCACATCGTTGAGATTGCATGCAATGACAACAAGCTCTGTCCGATGATGCTGTGACACACTGCCCCAGACCTTGACGGACCCTCCACCTCCAAATCAATCCCGCTCCAGAGTACAGGCCTCGGTGTAGAGCTCCTTCCTCTGACCATCACCCCTGGTGAGACAAAACCGTGACTTCTCAGTGAAGAGCAATTTTTGCCAGTCCTGTCTGGTCCAGCAATGGTGGGTTTGTGCCCATAGGGGACATTGTTGTCAATGATGTCTGGTGAGAACCTGCCTTACAACAGGCCTACAAGCCCTCAGTCCAGCCTCTCTCAACCTATTGCGAACAGTCTGAGCACTGATGGATTGTGCGTTCCTGGTGTAACTCGGGCAGTTGTTGTTGCCATCCTGTGCCTGTACCGCAGGTGTGATGTTCGGATGTACCGATCCTGTGCAGATGTTGTTACATGTGGTCCGCCACTGCAAAGACGATCAGTTGTCTGTTCTGTTTTCCTGTAGCGCTGTCTTAGGCGTCTCACAGTACGGACATTGCAATTTATTGCCCTGGCCACATCTGCAGTCCTCATGCTTCCTTGCAGCATGCCTAAGCCACATTCACGTAGATGAGCAGAGACCCTGGGCATTTTTCAGAGTCAGTAGAAAGGCCTCTTTAGTGTCCTAAGTTTTCATAACTGTGACCTTAATTGCCTACCGACTGTAAGCTTTTAGTGTCTTAAAGACCAAAAGTATGATGCATTAATGTTGAGGACAGACGTTCCGCTAGCGGAACGCCTCACCAATATCCAATGGTAGAGCGTGGCGCGAAATACAAAAAAACCTTAAAAAAGCTATAACTTCAATTTCTCAAACATATGACTATTTTACACCATTTGAAAATAAGACTCTCGTTAACCTGTTGGGGCTAGGGGGCAGTATTTTCACAGCCGGATGCAATCGCTATGTCAGATTTTAAAATAGCTTTTTGGCGAAAGCACATTTTGCAATATTCTGAGTACATGCCTCAGCCATCACAGGCTAGCTACTCAGACACCCGCCAACTTCGGGGCTCACTAAACTCAGAATTACTATTAGAAAAATTGAACAAAGGGGAACCTTTGCTGTTCTTCATCAGAATGCACTCCCAGGACTGCTACTTCCACAACAAATGTTGTTTTGGTTCCAAATAATCCATAGTTATATCCAAATATCCCCGTTTTGTTTGTGCGTTCAGGTCACTATCCAAAGGGTGACGTGCGAATGCATTTCGAGACAAAAATGTAAAAAAAATTCCATTACCGTACTTTGAAGCATGTCAAACGCTGTTTAAAATCATTTTTTATGCTATTGTCTCGTAAAATAGTGATAATATTCCAACCGGACAATGTTGTATTCATTCAAAGAGGAAAATAAAAAATGGCGAGGTCTCGTGAACGCGCATCTCCAATCTCTCTGTCACCAGGTAGTCCACTGACAAACTGTGCTCCTGTTATCTGCCCAGAGACAGGAGACGTGTCAATCCGGTTTCTGAAGGCTTTAGAGAGCCAATGGAAGCCTTAGAAAGTGTCACGTAACAGCTCAGATACTGTAATTTCGATAGAGATACAACAGAAGCACTACAAATTCGCAGACAGGCCACTTTCTGGTTGGAATCTTCTCAGGTTTTTGCCTGCCATGAGTTCTGTTATACTCACAGACACCATTCAAACAGTTTTAGAAACTTTAGAGTGTTTTCTATCCAAATCTACTAATTATATGCATATTCTAGTTTCTGGGCAAGAGTAGTAACCAGATTAAATCGGGTACGTTTTTTTCATCCGGCCGTGAAAATACTGCCCCCTATCCACAACAGGTTTTAATAAAGTATACCAGTTTCATTTAAGGACCCGAAAATTGACGGCTGCTCCATACGGGTTGCAAAATAGTTTGGAGGACATTTTCGATGTACCGATTCCATGGCACATGGTTTACGAACGGATACACAAAACGATGCTGGATTCATTTACTCCAAATAGGGGAGGAGTGGTAGGGTAAGTGTCAGGGCTTTCAGAAGGATCGGGCCAATACGCAGCGTGATCGTAGTTCCACATCTTTTATTGAATCGTGAAACCGAATGCCATATACAATAAACTTGAAAATACCAAAACAATAAAGCCGTGACGCAGAGCAGGAAAACACACTACTCACAATTAACAACCCACGGCATACAAATGGAAAACCCCCTACTGTCACGGGTTTCGTATGAATTGGACTAAAATGCAGCGGGTACGTGAATGCTCATTATCTTCTTTTATTGAAGAAACGAAACAACAACACACGAACAAAAATAACGACGAAAACAGTCTTGTCAGGTGCAACAAACACTAAACAGGAAACAACTACCCACAAATCCCATAGAAAAAACACCCCTACTAAATAGGACCTTCAATTAGAGGCAACGAGGAACAGCTGCCTCCAATTGAAGGTCAAAACAATAAACTACACATAGAAATAGAAAAACTAGAAAATAGAACATAGAAAAACAAAACATAGAACACATCCCAAAAACCCCGACAACACAAAACAAACACACCCCTGCTACGTCCTGACCAAACTACAATAACAAATAACCTATTTTACTGGTCGGGACATGACAGTACCCCCCCACCCAAAGGTGCAGACCCTGGAAGCACCTCACACAAAAATAAACAAACAAATAAAATAAAAAAATAAAATAAACCTAACTAAAGGGAGGGAAGGGAGGGTGGCCACCGTCACCGACGGTTCTTGTGCTACAACCCACCCTCCCCATCCTCCTACTACGGAGGTGGCTCAGGGTCCGGCCTTACTCCCCAACCTAACCTGTCCACCCCCGCTAAATGCTTATTATATTTTACCCCTCCCGAATTCTCTGGGCTATGGCGCATCGCTGAAGACCTCGGGCTGATGCGCGTCGCTGGAGACCTCGGGCTGATGCGCGTCGCTGGAGACCTCGGGCTGATGCGCGTCGCTGGAGACCTCGGACTGTAGGGCGACTCTGGCTGCGCCGGTTCCGGACTGTAGGGCGACTCTGGCTGCGCCGGTTCCGGACTGTAGGGCGACTCTGGCGGTTCCGGACTGTAGGGCGACTCTGGCGGTTCCGGACTGTAGGGCGACTCTGTCGGTTCCGGACTGTAGGGCGACTCTGTCGGTTCCGGACTGTAGGGCGACTCTGTCGGTTCCGGACTGTAGGTCGGTTCCGGACTGTAGGGCGACTCTGTCGGTTCCGGACTGTAGGGCGACTCTGTCGGTTCCGGACTGTAGGGCGACTCTGTCGGTTCCGGACTGTAGGGCGACTCTGTCGGTTCCGGACTGTAGGGCGACTCTGTCTGTTCCGGACTGTAGGGCGACTCTGCCGGCTCCGGACTGTAGGGCGACTCTGCCGGCTCCGGACTGTAGGGCGACTCTGCCGGCTCCGGACTGTAGGGCGACTCTGCCGGCTCCGGACTGTGGGCCGTCTCTGCCGGCTCCGGACTGTGGGCCGTCTCTGCCGGCTCCGGACTGTGGGCCGTCTCTGCCGGCTCCGGACTGTGGGCCGTCTCTGCCGGCTCCGGACTGTGGGCCGTCTCTGCCGGCTCCGGACTGTGGGCCGTCTCTGCCGGCTCCGGACTGTGGGCCGTCTCTGCCGGCTCCGGACTGTGGGCCGTCTCTGCCGGCGCCGGACTGTGGGCCATCTCTAGACGGGGCACTATCGCCGGAAGCTCTGGACGGGGCACTGTTGCCGGACACTCTGGACGGGGCACTGTTGCCGGACACTCTGGACGGGGCACTGTTGCCGGACACTCTGGACGGGGCACTGTTGCCGGACACTCTGGACGGGGCACTGTTGCCGGACACTGTTGCCGGACACTATGGACAGGGCACTGTTGCCGGAAGCTCTGGATGGGGACTGCGTGGGGCTGGCTTTGGAGGTGCCAGACTAGGGACACGCACCACAGGGCTAGTGCGAGGAGCAGGAGCAGGACGAGCTGGACTGGGCTGACGCACTGGAGGCCTGGTGCGTGGGGCTAGTACTGGAGGTACCAGACTGGAGACACGCACCCCAAGGCTAGTGCGAGGAGCGGGAACAGGATGTACTAGACTGGGCTGACGCACTGGAGGCCTGGTGCGTGGTTCTGGCTTTGGAGGCGCCAGACTAGAGACACGAACCTCAGGGCTCATGCAAGGAGCAGGAACTGGATACACCGGGCCATGAGTAGGCACTGGAGGTCTGGAGCGCACCTCCTGCACAACCCATCCTGGCTTGATGTTAATAGTAGCCCTGCACGAGCGGAGTGCTGGCACAGGGTGAACTGGGCTGTGCAGAGGCCTGATGGCTGCCGTGCGTTGAGCAGGCGTAGGGTAGCCTGGGCCTTGGAGGCGCACTGGTGGCCAGATGTGCTGCGCAGGCATTCTCCTTCCAGGCTGGATGCCCACTCTAGCACGGCACTTGCGAGGGGCTGGGATCGCTCGCACCGGACTGTGCGTGCGCATGGGCGAGATCATGCGCACTTCCGCATATGCTTTCCACTCCACACGCTCCCCATGATAAACATGGGGAGTTGGCTTAGGGCTCACCCTTGGCCCAGCCAAACTACCCGTGTGACCCCCCAAAAAAATGTCTTGGGTGTGCCTCTCAGGCTTCCTTGCCAGCCGTGTCCCAGCATATCGTCCTCTCTAGCCTTCCTCCATGGTCCTTCTCCCGCTAGTATCTGCTCCCAAGTCCAAAACTCCTTATAACTCTGCTGCTGCTCCTTCCTCTGCTGCTTGGTCCATTGGTGGTGGGTAGTTCTGTCACGGGTGTTGTATGAATTGGACCAAAATGCAGCGGGTACGTGAATGCTCATCTTCTTTTATTGAAGAAAAGAAACAAAAACACACGAACAAAAATAACAACGAAAACAGTCTTGTCAGGTGCAACAAACACTAAACAGGAAACAACTAACCACAAATCCCATAGAAAAAACACCCCTACTAAATAGGACCTTCAATTAGAGACAACGAGGAACAGCTGCCTCCAATTGAAGGTCAAAACAATAAACTAGACATAGAAATAGAAAAAATAGAAAAATAGAAATACAAAACATAGAACACAAACCAAAAACCCCGACAACACAAAACAAACACACCCCTGCCACGTCCTGACCAAACTACTATAACAAATAACCTCTTTTACTGGTCAGGACGTGACACCTACATAAATATGATCTCCAATCAGAGGCAACAAGAAGCAGTTGCCTCCAATTGGAGATCAACCTCAAACAAAACCCGACATAGAAATAGAAACACTAGAACCCAAATCATAGAAATAGCAACCCAGACAACCAACCAAACACCCCTGCCACACCCTGACCCATCTACTATAGAAAAATGACTTCTTTCAATGGTCAGGACGTGACAGTAAGAGGGAAATAATAAAGAAGAAAAATGTATTTCATTTGTTTACTCCAATTAGGGGAATGGTGGTAGGATTAGGGGAAAATAATAAAAAGGAAAAGGAATTTAAAAAAAAGATATATAAAATATTATATATAGGGGATACAAAATGATGCTGACAATTACATTGTTACGTCCTGACCAGTAAAGGGGCTGTTTGTTATTGTAATTTGGTCAGGGCGTGGCAGGGGGTGTTTGTTTAGGGTGTTTTGGGGTTGTGTGGGTTATGTTCTATGTTAGTGTATTTCTATGTTATTTCTAGTTGGTCTATTTCTATGTGGTGTTTATTGGGTTGACCTTCAATTGGAGGCAGCTGCTTCTCGTTGCCTCTGATTGAAGGTCCCATTTATAGGGGTGTTTGTTCTATGGGGGTTTGTGGGTAGTTATTTCCTGGTTTAGTGTTTGTTGCACCTGACGGGACTATTTGGAGTTGTTTGTTTTGTATACGTGTTTATTTTGTTTTTCCTTCTTCAAATAAAAAAGAAGATGAGTATACATTTTCCTGCTGCGTTTTGGTCCACTCCTTACGACAATCGTGACAGAACTACCCACCACAAACGGACCAAGCAGTGGAGGAGAGGGCAGCAGGAGGAATATAAGGATTCATGGACATGGGGGAGATGGCAGGATCATGGCACCAAGCTGGGGAGTACCAGCGCCCTAAGGAGGAGCTGGAGGCAGCCAAGGCCGAAAGGCACCATTACGAGGCGTTATACGCGCCGATTGGCAAGTGCGAGAGGCAGCCCCAATAAATTATTTTGGGGGGGCACACTGGGAGAGTGGCTAGGTCAGATAATAGACCAAGCCAACTCCCTGTGCTTATTATGGGGAGCAACGGATCATGAGAGCACCGGTGTATGTGGAAGTGCGCATGATCTCGCCCGTGCGCACGCACAGTCCGGTGCGAGCGATCCCAGCCCCTCGCAAGTGCCGTGCTAGAGTGGGCATCCAGCCGGGTAGGAGTATGCCTGCACAGCACATCTGGCCACCAGTGCGCCTCCTAGGCCCAGGCTACCCTATGCCTGCTCAACGCACGGCAGCCATCAGGCTTCTGCACAGCCCAGTTCTCCCTGTGCCAGCACCCCGCTCGTGCAGGGCTACTGTTACCATCCAGCCAGGACAGGTTGGGCAGGTGGTGCGCTCCGGACCGCCGGTGCCTACTCATGACCCAGTGTATCCAGTTCCCGCTCCTCGCACTAGCCTTGAGGTGCATGTTTCCAGTCTGGCGCCTCCAAAGCCAGCACCACGCACCAGGCCTCCAGTGCGTCAGCCCAGTCCAGTACGTCCTGTTCCCGCTCCTCGCACTAGCCTTGGGGTGCGTGTCTCCAGTCTGGTACCTCCAGAACCAGCCCCATGCACCAGGCCTCCAGTGTGTCAGCCCAGTCCAGTTCGTCCTGCTCCTCGCACTAGCCCAGTGGTGCGTGTCCCTAGTCTGGCACCTCCAAAGCCAGCCCCATGCATCAGGCCTTCAGTGCGCAGTCCCCATCCAGAGCTTCCGACGACAGTTCCCCGTCCAGAGCTTCCGACGACAGTTCCCCGTCCAGAGCATCCGACGACAGTACCCCGTCCAGAGCTTCCGGTGACAGTTTACCGTCCAGAGCTTCCGGCGACAGTGCCCCGTCCAGAGCTTCCGGCGACAGTGCCCCGTCCAGAGCTTCCGGCGACAGTACCCCGTCTAGAGACGGCCCACAGTCCGTAGCCTGCGGAGACGGCCCACAGTCCGTAGCCTGCGGAGACGGCCCACAGTCCGGAGCCAGCGGAGACGGCCCACAGTCCGGAGCCAGCGGAGACGGCCCACAGTCCGGAGCCAGCGGAGACGGCCCACAGTCCGGAGCCAGCGGAGACGGCCCACAGTCCGGAGCCAGCGGAGACGGCCCACAGTCCGGAGCCAGCGGAGACGGCCCACAGTCCGGAGCCAGCGGAGACGGCCCAAAGTCCGGAGCTCCCAGAGTCGCCCTCCAGTCCGGAGCTCCCAGAGTCGCCCTCCAGTCCGGAGCTCCCAGAGTCGCCCTCCAGTCCGGAGCTCCCAGAGTCGCCCTCCAGTCCGGAGCTCCCAGATTCACCCTCCAGCCCGAGGTCTCCAGCGACGCGTCTCAGCCCGAGGTCTCCAGCGATGTGCCTTAGCCCAGAGACTTCGGGAGGGGTAAATAATAATAAGCAGTTAGCGGGGGTGGACAGGTTATGTTGGGGAGTAAGGCCGGAGCCTGAGCCACCTCCGTAGTAGGAGGTTGGGGAGGGGGGGGGTGTTGCACAAGAACCGTCGGAGACGGTGGCCACCCTCCCTTCCCTCCCTTTAGTTAGGGGATTATTTCGTGTTGGGGTTTATTTTAAAAAAAATTGTTGTTGTTTAAGGTGCATCCGGGGTCTGCACCTTTGGGGGGGGGGTACTGTCACGCCCTGACCAGTAAAGGGGCTGTTTGTTATTGTAGTTTGGTCAGGGCGTGGCAGGGGGTGTTTATTTAGGGTGTTTTGGGGTTGTTTGGGTTATGTTCTGTTAGTGTATTTCTATGTTATTTCTAGTTGGTCTATTTCTATGTGGTGTTTATTGGGTTGACCTTCAATTGGAGGCAGCTCTGATTGAAGGTCCTATTTATAGGGGTGTTTGTTCTATGGGGGTTTGTGGGTAGTTATTTCCTGGTTTAGTGTTTGTTGCACCTGACGGGACTGTTTGGAGTCGTTTGTTTTGTATACGTCTTTATTTTGTTTTTCCTTCTTCAAATAAAAAAGAAGATGAGTATACATTTTCCCGCTGCGTTTTGGTCCACTCCTTACGACAATCGTGACAGATTGTGGATTCTATCAATGTATATCTGCAATATTAAAAATGTACAGTACGTTCGAAAGGTATTCAGACCCCTTCCTTTTTTCCACATTTTGTTACGTTACAGCCTTATTCTAAAATGTATTAAACAAATCATTTTCATCATCTACACACAAGACCCATAATGACCAAGCAAAAACAGGTCTTTAGACATTTTTGCAAATGTATTAAAAATAAAAAACAGAAATACCTGATTTACAAAAGTATTCACATCCTTTGCTATGAGACTCGAAGTTGAGCTCAGGTGCATCCTGTTTCCATTGATCTTTCAGATGTTTCTACAACTTGATTGGAGTCCACCTGTGGGTAAAATCAATTGATTGGACATGATTTCGAAAGGCACCCACCTGTCTATATAAGGTCCCACAGTAGACAATATATGTCAGAGCAAAAAGCCATGAGCCATGAGGTAAAAGGAATTGTCAGTAGAGCGCTGAGACAGGATTTTGTTGAGGCACAGATCTGGGGAAGGGTACCAAAACATTTCTGAAAAATGTGTATTTGTATACAAATTCCAAGGCAGCAGCTACTCATTATGGGGTCCAAACATCATATCACATTATTACACCACTACATATCTACAATCACAATATACAATACAAAATGTATAATACCACCATACAACAATATTATAATTAATGCATATGTGTGTCTGTACCTTTTGTGTTTGTCTCTTCACAGTCCCTACTGTTCCATGAGGTGTATTTTTTACCAGTTTGTATAAATCTGAATCTATTGCATGCATCAGTTAATTACTGTGGAATAGAGTTCCATGTAGTCATGGCTCTATGTAGTACTGTGACTCTATGTACATCTCCCATAGTCGGTTCTGGACTTGGGGATTGTGAAGAGACCTCTGGTGACATGACTTGTGGGGTATTGGTGTCCGAGCTGTGTGCTAGTAGGTCAGTACATTCAGCTTGTCAACACTTCTTACGAAAAGTAGTGATGACGTCAATCTCTCTTCCACTTGGAGCCATGAGAGATTGACATGCATATCATTATTGTTAGCTTACTGTGTACATTGAAGGGCTAGCCGTGCTACTCTGTTCTGGGCCAACTGCAATTTTCCAAAGACCCTCTTTGTGGCACCTGACCACACTACTGAACAGTAGCATAGGTGCGACAAAGCTAGGACCTGTAAGGACCTACCTTGTTGATAGTGTTGTTAAAAACGTTTTCAGGATCGGTGGGTCCCCTACCGGACGTTGAGCTAACGTAGACTAATGCGATTAGCATGAGGTTGTAAGTAACAAGAACATTTCCCAGGACATAGACATATCTGATATTGTCAGAAAGCTTAAATTGCTGTTCTAACGGCACTGTCCAATTTACAGTAGCTATTACAGTGAAAGAATACCACGCTATTGTTTGAGTAGAGTGCACAGTTTTGAACATGTAAAGTTATTAATAAACCAATTAGGCACATTTGGGCAGTCATAATACAACATTTTGAACAGAAATACAATGGTTCATTGGATCAGCCTAAAACTTTGCACATAAACTGCTGCCAACTAGTGGCCAAAATCTAAATTGCAGCTGGGCTGGAATAATGCAGTGGTTCCTACTTTAAAAGTTGTGAGCTTGCACTGCGGGACTTAGAGGTACCCAGCGTTACGGCTTCATTGCAACAGACCACCACAAGGGGGAGTTAGAGACTCATTATGCATTTGGGTCCCAAGGTTTTTATGACCAATCATATCGCGTGGTTCCAATGACGAATTTTGCCCTTGCCTTGTGGCCCAATTCTTCAACAAAGATGGCTGACAAAACATTACGGTGGAACCAGATGTAAGTTGTTATAATGTCATAATGAGTCAAGCAAAAAATTTACAATTGAGAGGAATTTGTTAGTTAATGTAGAGACAAACGTTCATGCCTATTTTTTTGTCGTAAAGTTAATTTACGGAAATTGCTATTTAGCAAGTTATCTGACTAGTTAACATTAGCCAGCTAGCTAGTGTTAGGAGAATGAATTTGTAATTTGTGTTGTTTATTGTTTTAGGGACTCCTGAGAAAACCAGCAAACCAGGCTGTCGTCTTGTGAAACAGTGGATGTAATGAATCTAGCTAGCTAAAGCATTTACTGCAAATTGTATGTACAATTGTGTAAGCTTACCTTGCAATGCAGCTGAAGTAACATAGCTAGCTAACTATTCACTTGATTATTGTGTAGTGGAGGATAAAAATAACTGTATGCTTATGGATGTGTAGCCAGCTACAGTATGTAGCTGATCTGTGTATGGACCCTAAAACGTTAGGTTCTGAACTAATATTCATACCAATCTATGAACCTCAGCTATCATAGTTGTTGTATCAACGTCAAGTCTGAATGGCATTAATGAAGCCTACGGATAGAGTAGAATATAAAATCTTTATTTTTCCAAGGATGCAAGTCCTATATACATGTACTGTAGTTATTACCACCAATGACATTCACACATTGTAGCCTGTACATTGAATATATTCACTGATCATGTACTCTTCCTTTTCAAATAAAGGTGCGGTTCAGGTATGAATCTCTGAGACATTATTTTTCAGTCATATCAAACTCCATTATTTGAATGATGCTGTGTCTGCATGTATGTATTACAATTAAACACTTCAACAGTGTTTACCACTCCTGCTCCTGGGACATCAATGATTACACATTGTAACTATGCAATAGACTAGAAACATGATTGATTTATAGTTCATATATACAGAAAAAAAATATGCATATCTAACTCCCTTCATCTGCATTAATCTGAGGACACAGGATAGTATTTCAATGAGATACTTAATTTAAACCAGTGGAGAATGTGAAACACTTTATTGAAAGAAGTTCATTATCCAGGTGTTATAAATGCATAAATGCACTATAATTATTATAATTGTAATATTATAAATGCAAGTTCAATCTGTACTTCAATGCACATATGGTGTGCATTATACAACGAGGAAGTCAGACGAGGTGGGGAGAGAGGTGTAGAAGACAGAAAGGGAAAGATGTAAGAACAGCAGCAGACAGCATATGATTCATGAATTACAGTGCTACCCTAATATTCTCTCATTTCATCACAATTACATGGTGTCCTAACCAGCCTTGGGCCCCCACTTGGCCGAAGGTTATCTTAAGAGCGGGTGAGGTGGCGATGACGGGACTGGCTTCCTCTCTCACATCAAAACATACCTGCAGATGAGACACAGTTGGATAGAGAGAGAGCATGATGAAGCCTTGGTTGTTTTATTCTAACACGGTCAGTCATGTTAAATCAGGAGGTGAAATGGAAAACTGACCTTGGATCATTAATCTAGAACTACTACATCTCTGTCTGTATTCAATGTAAAGCATCTCTTTAATAACACTTCCTGTTGATCCAACCAAGTGACATCTCACCTCTGATGATGCTTTACCCTCTGTGTCAACCAGTTCAGATGTGGGAGGATTTAACCAAAACAGCTGATATAACAGAGGTTTTAGGGAGGAGGGGGAGAGGGATGAATTGAAGAAGAGAGACTGTTAGTGTGTGTTGTCTCACCTGGTGTCCACACTAAGTGGCTAGAGAGTACTTTATGCTGAAAAACAGACACATGAGAACAAACAATAGAAGACAATGTCAATAGAAGATACTGTATGTGACGCAGACACCTATCTTGAGTGTACCTGAAACATTTAAATATAGAGGGCTATGTCTCACCACTTGGTTATTACAAGGCTAACCCCCAGGGAAATCATGACTTGGCAGCAACAGATAGTCCAGTGAAAATGGCTGTGTTTATGTGGTGTAAATCTGAAAATTAGCAGCTGACATCTTAAGGTTTTTTTAATTAATGCATGTGAGACAGGTTCCATGTACAACAAGACAGGCAGAGATGGAGAAAAAGAACACATAACAGTTTAATTACCTCTGGTTATGGACACTTTTGCCAGCAATAAAGCTTCCACGGCCTGTTCCTCGGACAGTGAACATCTGCCAATATCTACATTTTCGACCCCTTGCTCAGCTCGCTCTCTGAAAGTAAAGAAAACAGCTTATTTTTTATAGACATGAAAACAATAACTGAGATATGACCGTTCATTCTAAAGCAGCAGATGTCATTTTTAGGATACATCAATACAGCCCAGTGCTGCTTACCTGAGATGCCATCTTTGTAGGTGTCCGCTTTGACTTCCCTTGTGTCGGAAAAAAGTTCCTTTCAGAAAAATTATTTTTGATTGAAAATATAAAAGGTTTTGCTCTTGACAAAAAGACACAAATGTACCTCCACAGCATATAACAATTTGCCTGTGAATAACCACACCTTCATACAAACGTGCTACTATATGCAGAATTCTTGGCGCACAACCGAAGATACTGCCATATCCTGCCAGCACGCCCCCAAACGAGCCCCTCAGGAGCCAAAAATTGACCAGGGGAAGAAGGAATGGGATGAGAACAGCAATTTGTTGCAAGTTGGGGAGGAGGGCTAATAGCTGAACAATAGACTATTCAACCTTTACTAAAAAATTGTCTAATAGCCGAGCTAGGTGTGAAACCCCCCCCTCCTATCACAGACCAGATTTGCCCTAACGACCAAGGGGTAGCTTGCTACTCAATGTAATAAAGTAATGACTTTTCAAATTAGTTACCTTACACGTTATGTTGGCTGACAATTCGTTAGCTACGCTGTCCTTACGAACCACATAGCATATCCTTACAACAGTATGTACCGGTATGTTAGCTAGCTAACTAACGTTAGTAGTTATACATCAAACTTGCAAGTATATTAACTATAGGCTACAGTTGAAGTCAGAAGTTTACATACACCTTAGCCAAATACATTTAAACATAGTTTTTCACAATTCCTGACATTTAATCCTAGTAAAAAATCCCTGTCTTAGGTCAGTTAGGATTACCACTTTATTTTAAGAATGTGAAATGTCAGAATAATAGTAGAGAGAATGATTTATTTCAGCTTTTATTTCTTTCATCACATTCCCAGTGGGTAAGAAGTTTACATACACTCAATTCGTATTTGGTAGCATTGCCTTTAAATTGCTTAACCTCTCTCGGGTATGTGGGACGAAATCGTCCCACCTAGTCAACAGCCAGTGGAATCGAGTGGCGCGAAATACAAAAACCTTAAAAATGCTATAACTTCAATTTCTCAAGCATATGACTATTTTACACCATTTTAAAGACAAGACTCTCTTTAATCTAACCACATTGTCCAATTTCAAAAAGGCATTACAGCGAAAGCAAAACATTAGATTATGTTAGGAGAGTACCCAGCCAGAAATAATCACACAGCCATTTTTCAAGCTAGCATATATGTCACAAAAACCAAAACCACAGCTAAATTCAGCACTAACCTTTGATGATCTTCATCAGATGACACTCCTAGGACATTATGTTAAACAATACATGCATGTTTTGTTCAATCAAGTTCATATTTATATCAAAAACCAGCTTTTTACATTAGCATGTGACGTTCAGAACTAGCATACACACCGAAAACTTCCGGTGAATTTACAAAATTACTCACGATAAACGTTTACAAAATACATAACAATTGTTTAAAGAATTATAGATACAGAACTCCTTTATGCAATCGCAGTGTCAGATTTTAAGATAGCTTTTCGGCGAAAGCACATTTTGCAATATTCTGAGTAGATAGCTCGGCCATCAAGGCTAGCTAAACAGACAACGTCGAGGCTCAGTAAACTCAGAATTACTAGTAGAAAAATTGGAATACCTTCGCTGTTCTTCGTCAGAATGCACTCCCAGGACTTCTACTTCAACCACAAAGTTGTTTTGGTTCAAATATCCTCCGTTTTGTTCGTGCGTTCAGGTCCCTATCCGAAGGGTGACGCGCGGACGGATGTCGTTACAAAACAATTCAAAATATTCCATTACCGTACTTAGAAGCATGTCAAACACTGTTTAAAATCAATTTTTATGCTATTTGTCTCGTAAAATAGCGATAATATTCCAACCGGGCGACGTTGTTTTCGTTCAAAGGCTGAAAGAAAAACATGGCCACTTCTCGGGGCCGCGCATCTCCTGTCTCTGAGCCACCAGCCTGACCACTCACAAACAGCGCTCCTGTACCTAGCCCAGAGACGGCAGAGATCTCATTCCACTTTCTGGCACCTTCAGAGAGCCTATGGGAGCCTTAGAAATTGTCATGTTACAGCAGAGATGCTGTATTTTTGACAGAGATGCCACAGAAGTACAAGAAATGGTCAGAGAGGGCTCTTCCTGTATGGAATCTTCTCAGGTTTTGGCCTGCCATATGAGTTCTGTTATACTCACAGACACCATTCAAACAGTTTTATATCCAAATCTACCAATTATTTGCATATTACCGTTTCTGGAAAAGAGTAGTAACCAGTTTAAATCGGGTACGTTTTTTATCCAGCCGTGAAAATACTGCCCCCTACGCTAGAGAGGTTAACTTGGGTCAAACGTTTCATGTAGCCTTCCACAAGCTTCCCACAATAAGTTGGGTGAATTTTGGTCCGTTCCTCCTTGCTCGCACACGCTTTTTCAGTTCTTCCCAAAAATCTTCTATAGGGTTGAGGTCAGGGATTTGTGATGGCCACTCCAATATCTTGACTTTGTTGTCCGTAAGCCGTTTTGCCACAACTTTGGAAGTATGCTTGGGGTCATTGTCCATTTGGAAGACTCATTTGCGACCAGGCTTTAACTTCCTGACTGATGTTTTGAGAGTTGCTTCAATATATCCACATCATTTTCTGTCTTCATGATGCCATCTATTTTGTGAAGTGCACAATCCCTCCTGCAGCAAAGCATGACCGTAGCATACGTGTAGGTATGTACAGCAGGACCAAATCGGAGAAATAGGTAGGAGAAAGCCCATGTAATGTTTTGTAGGTTAGCAGTAAAAGCTTTAACTCGGCCCTAGCCTTTACAGGAAGCCAGTGTAGAGAGGCTGGCACTGGAGTAATATGATCAATATTTTTGGTTCTAGTCAAGATTCTAGCAGTCGTGTTTAGCAATAACTGAAGTTATTTAGTGCTTTATCCGGGTAGCCAAAAATTAATTCAAAAAAATTACAAAGTTCTCATAAAGGAGGCAAATAATGAAACAATTCTAGCCCTGTTATGGATTGTAATAATACAACAACAAAAATATAGCTTTTCTATCTATCTTCAAATATAACTAATTGGAACACAAAAGGACTAATTCAACATGGTGGAGATAAAAACACAGCAGACAGAAGGCACAGTATGTGTGGATGTATTGAGATGGAGGGTGTGGTGTGTGTTTTTTTGGTGTTTGGGAAAGTGTGGTGTTGAGTGAGAAAGGAAATGGTTGCATATCCCAGAACCAATGTATGTCTGTGAGCAGGGGTTGTGAGAGAGCTTTCAATGTTGTGCAGATGAGGGATATACATTTTATAATATATTATACATCTTATTTATTTATTGTCCTATCATGGTGGAACACCGTTTTAAATTAAATTATACATATAATGCATTTATTGTCCTATCATGGGGAACTACATTTTTTAAATAAATTATACATCTAATTGATTTATTTATGGTCCTATATTGATGGAACGGTCCACAACCCTATACCCTAGACATCCATCTGAATGACCCAGATACTAAGGAGAAGTCCCTATCTGTTTTATGGGCCTGCTGTAAGAGGCCTGTATGCAGCCAAAATGCTATCAGAGACCTTCTAGATCAACACCGCCCCCTCAAGATTCTGAACCTGCCTGGCAGGGTTGGTCCTGCAAAGCCAAAGCCCCCTGAAGGGAGAGCATAATATACAAGGAAATTCTCAAAGCTGCTAATGAGAACCTTGACGACCTTGTACCTAGCCGGTGGAGATTCCGGTGGGGTGCCACAATGCAGGCAGAGGCAGTGCTAGCAACACTAGCTGCAGTAACCCATGGGGAGGGGGTCACACTCGGACATTCAGAGAGGGGGCATATTATTGTGGCCATGGTGGCACAAAATCAAAGGTCTGACTGCACGGAAATGCTTGGGAATATGGTCACTACGGGGGTCCATGAGTGGCTGTTTCAGGGGAAGAGGGTATATCTGACCTCCATCACCTAGGACGTGACAATGGTTAATCAAGTCTCCCCATTTCTGCCCATTTTTCCCCCTCAATTTTGCAGGCTCTCTCATACAGCTGCAACTGTATATGCATTCGTAAATCAAGACCTTTCTTGAGTTGGGCTCTGGGATGGTGCAACTGTTGAGAACCTGAGTCTATGGTTGTTGTGGGGGAAAGGGGTTGAGTGTGTATGAGTGTATCCCACAACTGTTGCAAGACAGTAAAAGATGTTCGGGACAATATAGGGTGAATCACAATAATTGTTTGCTAAAATAATAATTACTTGCCATAATGTCATTTTGGTAATGGCAAGACTGGTGAGAGGTAAAAATCCTTTGCATAAACTGCCTACAATACTACAAATATTAATAGCTAATTATGGAAAATATGATAAGCAGAATTGTTTAAATATATATATCTATATATTTTTTAATGCTATATATAATACAAATTGAGGTGAGGGCGATGGAAATGCATTTGATCTGCTTCTGTTCTGTGGGTGGCTCTGTGTGCTCTTTTCGAAGGATGGGTCCCATTCTCCCCGGGGCCATGGGATCCAGGGGGTTGGGGGTGGTCTGCTGGGCATTGGGATGACAACCCAACTCGGGGTGAGGAGGAGTTTAAGTGGGTGGAATAGTGGGGGCCAATTGGAGGTTACTTAGTAGCAATGCAAATATCATGGTACAGCTATATGGACATTCAATCACTATGATACTTTTTAATGGTACATTTACAAACATATAATATTATGATAAATAGAGTTGAAACTTTATTGGTGAAATAAGTATAGCCAGTTATAATGGTAATGGCTTAACAGATAATAAGAAAAGACGAACACTATTTACCTGGCTTAAAGAGAAGGAATATAATATCAATTGTTTACAGGAAACTCATTCAACAATTTTAGATTAAGTTTTGTGGAAAAAGGACTGGGGGGCAAAATATATTTCTCCCATGGGCAAAGACACTCAAAAGGGGTGATGATATTCATTAACAGTCATTTTGATCTGAATGTGCAAATTGTCCAAACAGATCATCAAGGTAGATGGAATATTTTAAATATGTTATTGGACAATAAACAGATATGCCTTATTTATGTATACGGTCCAAATAATGATGATCCAATGTCATAATCCATGTATGTAGGTGGCAGGGAAGTCAGGCGCAGGAGAAACCAAAGTGGTTAAAAATTGAGTATTTATTTTTTAAAACTAACTCCAAAACCAACGTACCTAATAATCCGGGTAAACAATAACCCGTCGCACACCGATACATAATCAACACGTACATAACATAATAAACAATCACCGACAAGGATATGAGGGGAAACAGAGGGTTAAATACACAACATGTAGTTACTGGGATAAGAAACAGGTGTGTAAGGAGACCAGACAAAACCAATGGAAAATGAAAAACTAATCAATTGTGGCTAGAAGACCGGTGACGTCGATCGCCGAGCACCACCCGAACAAGGAGGGGCATCGACTTCGGCAGAAGTCGTGACATCCAAGCTTTGAAAATATATATAAGATTTGATCAACTCTACAAACAACACTAGACTCTATTATTATGGTGGGAGATTTTAATACGGTTTTAAATACCTCTATGGACTGAAAAGGAAATCACACTACAAACTATCAACCTCGGGCACTTAAGGAAATCATGAATGTCATGGATATATTGGAAATTCTGGATATATGGAGGTTTAAATACCCTGACCTAGTGAGATATACATGGCGGAGGCTTAATCAAGCTAGTTGTCTTGATTACTTTCTTATGGCATTCTCTCTGGCACCAAAAGTTTTAAAAGTGTTGATTGGGGACAGAATGCGGTCGGATCATCACATAATTGGCATATATATTACTCTTACAGAATTTACACGTGGGCGAGGATATTGGAAATTTAATCAAAGCCTTCTGGATGATAACGTGTTTATAACAGGGACAGAAGAATTTATAACTGACTTTTTCCGACGAAACATCGGTACAGCAGATCCCCTTATTGTATGTGACACTTTTAAATATGCCTTTAGAGGCCATGCAATTCAGTACTTATCTATAAAACAAAGCAATTTAGGCCAAAAGAGTCCATATTAACAAAGGAAATTGAAGAACTAACAGTACAGTTAAATAGCAATAAAAAACTGTACCGTAGAGACACAGAATAAGTCAGAGAAAAAACAAGAATCAAATCAAATTTATTTATATAGCCCTTCTTACATCAGCTGATATCTCAAAGTGCTGTACAGAAACCCAGCCTAAAACCCCAAACAGCAAGCAATGCAGGTGTAGAAGCACGGTGGCTAGGAAAAACTCCCTGGAAAGGCCAAAACCTAGGAAGAAACCTAGAGAGGAACCAGGCTATGAGGGGTGGCCAGTCCTCTTCTGGCTGTGCCGGGTGGAGATTATAACAGCACATGGCCTAGATGTTCATAAATGACAAGCATTGTCAAATAATAATAATCATAGTAGTTGTCGAGAGTTAGTGTCAGTTGACTTTTTCATAGCCGATCTTTGAGAATATCTCTACCGCTCCTGCTGTCTCTAGAGAGTTGAAAACAGCAGGTCTGGGACAGGTAGCACGTCCGGTGAATAGGTCAGGGTTCCAGCAGGTCTGGGACAACAGGTCTGGGACAGGTAGCATGTCCGGTGAACAGGTCAGGGTTCCATAGCTGCAGGCAGAACAGTTGGAACTGGAGCAGCAGCACGGCCAGGTGGGGACAGCAAGGAGTCATCAAGCCAGGTAGTCCTGAGGCATGGTCCTAGGGCTCAGGTCCTCCGAGAGAGAGAAAGAAAGAAAGAGAAAGAGAGAATTAGAGAGAGCATATTTAAATTCACACAGGACACCGGAAAAGACAGGAGAAATACTCCAGATGTGACAGACTGACCCTAGCCCCCCGACACAAACTACTGCAGCATAAATACTGGAGGCTGAGACAGAAGGGGTCAAGAGACACTGTGGCCCCATCCGATGAAACCCCCGGACAGGGCCAAACAGGTAGGATATAACCCCACCCACTTTGCCAAAGCACAGCCTCCACACCACTGGAGGGATATCTCCAACCACCAACATACCATCCCGGGACAAGGCTGAGTATAGCCCACAAAGATCTCCGCCACGGCACAGCCCAAGGGGGGGCGCCAACCCAGACAGGAAGACCATGTCAGTGACTCAACCCACTCAAGTGACGCACCCCTCCCAGCGACGGCATGGAAGAACACCAGTAAGCCAGTGACTCAGCCCCCGTGATAGGGGTAGAGGCAGAGTATCCCAGTGGAAAGAGGGGAAACCGGCCAGGCAGAGACAGCAAGGGCGGTTCGTTGCTCCAGCCTTTCCGTTCACCTTCACACCTCTGGGCCTGACTACACTTAATCAATCATCGGACCTACTGAAGATATGTGTCTTCAGTAAAGACTTAAAGGTTGAGTCTGCGTCTCTCACATGGGTAGGCAGACTATTCCATAAAAATGCAGCTCTATAGGAGAAAGCCCTGCCTCCAGCTGTTTGCTTAGAAATTCTAGGAACAATTAGGAGGCCCGCGTCTTGTGACCGTAGCGTACGTGTAGGTTTGTACGGCAGGACCAAATTGGAAAGATAGGTAGGAGCAAGCCCATGTAATGCTTTGTAGGTTAGCAGTAAAACCTTGAAATCAGCCCTTGCCTTAACCGGAAGCCAGTGTAGGGAGGCTAGCACTGGCGTAATATTATCACATTTTTTGGTTCTAGTCAGGATTCTAGCAGCCGTATTTAGCACTAACTGAAGTTTATTTAATGCTTTATCCGGGTAGCCAGAAAGTAGAGCATTGCAGTAGTCCAACCTAGAAATAACAAAGGCATGGATACATTTTTCTGCATCAGTTTTGGACAGAAAGTTTCTGATTTTTGCAATGTTACGTAGATGGAAAAAAGCTGTCCTTGAAACAGTCTTGATATGTTCTTCAAAAGAGAGATCATGGTCCAGAGTAACGCCGAGGTCCTTCACAGTTTTATTTGAGACGACTGTATAACCATCCAGATTAATTGTCAGATTCAACAGAAGATCTCTTTGTTTCTTGGGACCTAGAACAAGCATCTCTGTTTTGTCCGAGTTTAAGAGTAGAAAGTTTGCAGCCATCCACTTCCTTATGTATGAGACACAGGCTTCTAGCGAGGGCAATTTTGGGGCTTCACCATGTTTCATTGAAATGTACAGCTGTGTGTCATCCGCATAGCAGTGAAATGTAACATTATGTTTTCGAATGACATCCCCAAGAGGTAAAATACATAGTGAAAACAATAGTGGTCCTAAAACAGAACCCTGAGGAACACCGAAATGTACAGTTGTTTTGTCAGAGGACAAACCATTCACAGAGACACACTGATATCTTTCCGACAGATAAGACCTAAACCAGGCCAGAACTTGTCCATGTAGACCAATTTGGGTTTCCAATCTCTCCAAAAGAATGTGGTGATCGATGGTATCAAAAGCAGCACTAAGATCTAGGAGCACGAGGACAGACGCAGAGCCTCGGTCTGACATCATTGAAAGGTCATTTACCCCCTTCACAAGTGCAGTCTCAGTGCTATGATGGGGTCTAAAACCAGACTGAAGCGTTACGTATATATTGTTTGTCTTCAGGAAGGCAGTGAGTTGCTGCGCAATAGCTTTTTCAAAATGTTTTGAGAGGAATGGAAGATTCGATATAGGCCGATAGTTTTTTATAATTTCTGGGTCAAGATTTGGCATTTATTACTTTATTACTGCCACTTTTAGTGAGTTTGGTACACATCCGGTGGACAGAGAGCCGTTTATTATGTTCAACATAGGAGGGCCAAGCACAGAAAGCAGCTCTTTCAGTAGTTTAGTTGGAATAGGGTCCAGTATGCAGCTTGAAGGTTTAGAGGCCATGGTTATTTTCATCATTGTGTCAAGAGATATAGTACTAAAACAGTTTAGTGTCTCCCTTGATCCTAGGTCCTGGCAGGGTTGTGCAGACTCAGGACAACGGAGCTTTGGAGGAATACGCAGATTTAAAGAGGAGTCCGTAATTTGCTTTCTAATGATCATGATCTTTTCCTCAAAGAAGTTCATGAATTCATCACTGCTGAAGTGAGAGCCATCCTCTCTTGGGGAATGCTGCTTTTTAGTTAACTTTGCGACCGTATCAAAAAGAAATTTCGGATTGTTCTTATTTTCCTCAATTAAGTTGAAAAATAGGATGATCGAGCAGCAGTGAGGGCTCTTCGGTACTGTCTTTCCAAGCTAGTCGGAAGACTTCCAGTTTGGTGTGACGCCATTTCCGTTCCAATTTTCTGGAAGCTTGCTTCAGAGCTCGTGTATTTTCTGTATACCAAAATGTTTTTTGTGACAAATGTTTTTAGTTTTTAGGGGTGCAACTGCATCTAGGGTATTGCGCAAGGTTAAATTGAGTTCCTCGGTTAGGTGGTTAACTGATTTTTGTCCTCTGACGTCCTTGGGTAGGCAGAGGGAGTCTGGAAGGGCATCAAGGAATCTTTGGGTTGTCTGAGAATTTATAGCACGACTTTTAATGCTTCTTGGTTGGGGTCTGAGCAGATTATTTGTTGCGATTGCGAACGTAATAAAATGGTGGTCCGATAGTCCAGGATTATGAGGAAAAACATTAAGATCCACAACATTTATTCCACGGGACAAAACTAGATCCAGAGGATGACTGTGGCAGTGAGTAGGTCCAGAGACATGTTGGACAAAACCCACTGACTTGATGATGGCTCCGAAAGCGTTTTGGAGTGGGTCTGTGGACTTTTCCATGTGAATATTAAAGTCACCAAAAATTAGAATATTATCTGCGATGACTACAAGGTCCGATAGGAATTCAGGGAACTCAGTGAGGAACGCTGCATATGGCCCAGGAGGCCTGTAAACAGTAGCTATAAAAAGTGATTGAGTAGGCTGCATAGATTTCATGACTAGAAACTCAAAAGACGAAAACGTCGTTGTTGTTTTTTTGGGGGTAAATTTACATTTGCTATCATAAATGTTAGCAACACCGCCACCTTTGCGGGATGCACGGGGGATATGGTCACTAGTGTAACCAGGGGGTGAGGCCTCATTTAACACAGTAAATTAATCAGGCTTAAGCCATGTTTCAGTCAGGCCAAACACATCAAGATTATGATCAGTGATTAGTTCATTGACTATAACTGCCTTTGAAGTGAGGGATCTAACATTAAGTAGTCCTATTTTGAGATGTGAGGTATCACAATCTCTTTCAATAATGGCAGGGATGGAGGAGGTCTTTATACTAGTGAGATTGCTAAAGCGAACACCGCCATCTTTAATTTTGCCCAACCTAGATCGAGGCACAGACACGGTCTCAATGGGGATAGCTGAGCTGACTACACTGACTGTGCTAGTGGCAGACTCCACTAAGCTGGCAGGCTGGCTAACAGCCTGCTGCCTGGCCTGCACCCTATTTCATTGTGGAGCTAGAGCCCTGTCTATGTTCGTAGATAAGATGAGAGCACCCCTCCAGCTAGGATGGAGTCCGTCACTCCTCAACAGGCCAGGCTTGGTCCTGTTTGTGGGTGAGTCCCAGAAAGAGGGCCAGAAATTATCTACAAATTCTATCTTTTGGGAGGGGCAGAACACAGTTTTCAACCAGCGATTGAGTTGTGAGACTCTGCTGTAGAGCTCATCACTCCCCCTAACTGGGAGGGGGCCAGAGACACCCTATTTCATTGTGGAGCTAGGGGAGTTAGAGCCCTGTCTATGTTCGTAGATAAGATGAGAGTACCCCTCCAGCTAGGATGGAGTCCGTCACTCCTGAACAGGCCAGGCTTTGTCCTGTTTGTGCGTGAGTCCCAGAAAGAGGGCCAATTATCTACAAATTCTATCTTTTGGGAGGGGCAGACTCTGCTGTAGAGCTCATCACTCCCCCTATTTGGGAGGGGGCCAGAGACAATTACTCGATGCCGACACATCTTTCTAGCTGATTTACACGCTGAAGCTATGTTGCGCTTGGTGACCTCTGACTGTTTCATCCTAACATCGTTGGTGCCGACGTGGATAACAATATCTCTATACTCTCTACACTCGCCAGTTTTAGCTTTAGCCAGCACCGTCTTTAGATGAGCCTTAACGTCGGTAGCCCTGCCCCCTGGTAAACAGTGTACGATCGCTGGATGATTGGTTTTTAGTCTAATACTGCGGGTAATGGAGTCGCCAATGACTAGGGTTTTCAATTTGTCAGAGCTAATGGTGGGAGGCTTCAGTGTCTCAGACCCCACAACGGGAGGAGCAGAGACCAGAGAAGTTTCGGCCTCCGACTCCGACTCGCTTAATGGGGAGAACCGGTTGAAAGTTTCTGTCGGCTGAATAATCGACACCGGTTGAGCATTCCTACAGCGTTTCCCTCCAGAAGCCATGAGAAAGTTGTCCGGCTGCGGGGACCGTGCGAGGGGGTTTATACTAACGTTACTATCTGTACTTACTGGTGGCACAGACGCTGTTTCATCCTTTCCTACACTGAAATCGCCCTTGCCTAACGATTGCGTCTGAAGCTGGGCTTGCAGCACAGCTATCCTCGCCGTAAGGCGATCGTTCTCCTGTATATTATAAGTACAACGACTGCAATTAGAAGGCATCATGTTAATGTTACTTAGCTTCGGCTGTTTGAAGTCCTGACGAACCATGTCCAGATAAAACCTCCGGGGTGGAAAAGTTGAATGAAAAATGTTGAGTGACGGAAAAACTAAAAAATACGGTAATGAAAAAGTAAAAACCGTAAAGTAGTCAGGTAGCAAAGTAAGATCGGCAACAAAACGCACAGCAGCACGTAAACAAGTCTGCAAGTTGTGACCGGAAACAGGAAGGGGTTGAGGTCTGTGGTTGAGGTCTGAGACTGATCCACTTTTTCAAGAAAGATCCAGTGTAATATACACTGCTCAAAAAATGAAGGGAACACTAAAATAACACATCCTTGATCTGAATGAATTAAATAATCTTATTAAATACTTTTTTCTTTACATAGTGCAATGTGCTGACAACATAATCACACAAAAATAATCAATGGAAATCCAATTTATCAACCCATGGAGGTCTGGATTTGGAGTCACACTCAAAATTAAAGTGGAAAACCACACTACAGGCTGATCCAACTTTGATGGAAGGGCTTTGCTTCTGGCAGAGCCCGGTATCTTGTTTCAAGAGAAATTGACAGAGATGACGCCGAGACTTTTTGCTCAGGTGTTTGACTTGATGCCGGCTGACCGACCGGCATATTTTTCCACTCAAAGTAGTCCCTCGGGCAATTGAGTTCAAGCCCGACGACGACTGGCGTGTTTGCCGGGCTTTGAACAAATAGTCACACTAGGCTTAAAGAGCTAGTGACTTAAAGACGCATTAGCGACTTGATAAAAAAACACCCGCCTGTCACCAGGGAAGCGTCGGGTGGGGAGGAGCCAACTTTTGCCAAACCGCTGAGGTCTGCCGAGACCCCCGGGTGCCCGGCGGGTGCAGGGGTGAATTTGTGGGTTATCGCTTCTCGGCCTTTTGGCTCAGATCAAGCTTGGTCCTGAGTTACCCCAAAGCCTGCTGAGTCAGAAGGTCGAAGGTAGAAGGGCGGTAAGTTTTTTGTTGTTGATTTTTTGGGTATTGAATCTCGGCCATTTTGTTATGTTTTTTGTTTTTCTTTTAGGGGTTTTCCCTTTCTGAGAAGAGAGCAAGAGAGGAGTCGAGTGCGCCATTCTCCTTGCGGAGATGGCGCAAAATACTTCATTCAGGTCGGTCCCTGTGATCGGGCTTGCAAACACGGTTCGTTTTACGTGGAAGAACAAGGAGATGCTTCCGTTTGGACGGGAAACATTTGGAAGGACTATCTTGATCGGAATCTTCAAGCTGTCAGTAAAGTATTTGTTTTGCCTACAAGGGAACTCATTGGAGGGAGCTTTTGACGTGGCATTACACAAAGAAGAAAAACACAATGAGGTACTAAGAAAGGCGAAAGCAGTGGGAGGCACGAAGCCAATGTGCAATGATGAGGTGACCAGCCTTGCGAGGAATAATTACAGGGTTGTAACTGTAAACATGTACAACCCGTATGTTAACCTGTCTGGGGTATGTGGGACGATTTCGTCCCACCTACGTAACAGCTACTGAAATTCCAGTGGCGCGATTTTTGAATCGTTAGAAATACTATTACTTCAATTTCTCAAACATATGACTATTTTACAGCTATTTAAAGACAAGAATCTCGTTAATCTAACCCCACTGTCCGATTTCAAAAAGGCTTTACAACGAAAGCAAAACATTAGATTATGTCAGCAGAGTGCCCAGCCAGAAAAAATCAGACAGCCATTTTTCAAGCTAGCATATCATGTCACATAAACCCAAACCACAGCTAAATGCAGCACTAACCTTTGATGATCTTCATCAGATGACACACCTAGGACATTGTGTTATACAATACATGCATGTCTGTTTAATCAAGTTCATATTTATATCAAAAAACAGCTTTTTGCATTAGCATGTGACGTTCAGAAAACGCATAACCCCCGGCAAACTTCCATTGAATTTACTAACAGTTTGCTAAATTACTCACGATAAACGTTCACAAAAAGCATAACAATTATTTTAAGAATTATAGATACATTACTCCTCTATGCACTCGATATGTCCGATTTTAAAATAGCTTTTCGGATGAAGCACATTTTGCAATAATCTAAGTACATAGCCCGGCATTACAGGGCTAGCTATTTAGATACCCACCCAGGTCAGCATCCACCAAAATCACATTTCCTATAAGAAAAATGTTCTTACCTTGCTTGTTCTTCATCAGAATACACTGCCAGGACTTCTACTTCAATAACAAATGTTGGTTTGGTCCCAAATAATCCATCGTTATATCCAAACAGCGACATTTTGTTCGTGAGTTCTAGAATGCTTCTTCCCGGTTTCGCGCATGGCGCATTGGCGTGTCAAAAATGTCTAAATATTCCATTACCGTACTTCGAAGCATGTCAACCGCTGTTTAAAACCAATTTTTATGCCATTTATGTCGTAGAGAAGTGATAATATTCCGACCGGGAGTATGCATTGAGCCTAAACAGCCGAATAAAATTTCTCCTCAGAAGCGACTCATGCACGCGCATCATTCAAAGGTCCTCGGAGCAGCCACTTACAAAAGGCGATAATCTGTTTCAACCTGAGGCTCCCTCGTAAACCTTCAGTTATTTCGCGGGCTCTGAGAGCCTATTGGAGCCCTGGGAATTGTCACGTTACAGCTAAGATCCTTACTTTTCAATAAAAAGATGCAAGATGCACGACTCCTTGTCAGACAGGGTACTTCCTGCTTGAAACCTTGTCAGGTTTTTGCCTGCCATAGGAGTTCTGTTATACTCACAGACACCATTCAAACAGTTTTAGAAAATTCAGAGTGTTTTCTATCCAAACCTGAACAATAATATGCATATTCTAGCTTCTGAGTTGGTGTAGGAGGCAGTTAAAAATGGGAACATATTTTTCCAAAATTCTCAATACTGCCCCCTAGCCCAGACAGGTTAAAGATGAGGTGAGGGCCTTTCTGGGGAGATATATGGATAACGTCTCCTCAGCAAGGGCCCTCAAAAATTCACTTGGATTTTGGAATGGCAGGAGGGGTTTCCAGGCCCTCCTCAGGGAGGACCCGAAGGGGCTGGGTGGCTACCTTCATCCCCCAGCAATGTTCTCCCTGGGGGCTGACAGGGGGGGACATTATTTTATGCACGTCAGCCGCCGTTTTGCAGGCGCTGTATGGCCTACGGTCATATCCTAGCCTCGTGCAGCACGAGAAAATGCAGATTTTGTGGATCTGGAGAGCACGAGGCTAGGGACTGTGACGAGCCTAAGGCGTGCCACGGGTGTGACTCGTCTGCACACCTATGGCGGGGATGCCCGGCTCGTCAGCGGTCATACGCGTCTGCAGCTGGAGGGGAGAGAGGAGCGGGGGATGGGGGAAGAAGAGGAGGGGGAGGAGGCCAAGAACAAGACCCGACCACAGGCCCAGAGGTGACGGCCTCAAAGGAGGAGGGAAGAGCGGCAGCAGGAAGAGATGGAGATGGCACGGGAGCAGGAGAACCAGGGGGAGAGGAAGGAAAGGAGGCAGGAAGAAGCAAGGAAGTGGAGGAGCCAGAGAGAGCAGCAGAGGAGGAAGAGGTGGGGAAGAAGGAGACGGCGGAAGGACCAGAAGACGAGGAGGAGGGGGAGGGGGAGGGTGGGAGGGAGTGGGGGGACAGCATAACATCGAGTGCCCTAGTGGAGGAGATGAGGGGAAGGGTGGAGGAGCTGGGGGGAGGGGGGTGGTGTTTCCCCGCTACACCAAACACCTAAAAAGAAAGGGGCGCTCGACAGACAGCGAGAGGGGGGAGGGGGTGGCCAAGCGAGCGATGGGGGTGGGAGAAACATCTGTGTCCTCGCTGGCCTCCCCAGCCCCTCAACTCCAGGGGGATTTTGAACCACCCAACAAGGCTGAGGGGGGGACGCTGTTCTTGATTGAGGACATGGGCTCTCCCACTCTCTTCCCAACAAGTTACGGGGAGGGGGAAGTGGAGGAGGTGGGGGGTCAACCCAGGGTGCAGGACACTCAGTGGCCAAACACCATTCCATCATCCTGGATTGGTGGGATGGAGGAAGACGGAGTGACGTCGGGAGTGCGGAGGGCGTCCCCGCCGGTGGAGATGGAGCAGGGGAGCATCGGGTGAGCCTCCTGTTTTTGTTTTCATTTGGGTTTAGTATTTGGGTGATGGTAGGTTGATTTGTATTGATTTTAATTTAATTGTCTTTCAAGATGATTACTTTTGTTAGCTTAAATGTAAGAGGGTTAAGGGATTTTGTTAAGAGGAGGGTGGTGTTTAGTTTTTTAGAAGGGGTGGGTTTTGATTTCTGTTTTCTACAGGAGGTTCACCTGAGCGATGGTGGGGATGTCAATAGGTTTAGAAGGGAGTGGGACAAGGGAGAGTCGGTTTGGGGAATAGGGGGAGTGCACTAATCGGGGGTAAGGATTTTGTGTGGGCACAGAGATGTAAAGGTGGAGGGTTCTTTTATGGTTATGCAGGGGAGGGTTATGCGGATGGATGTCACTTTTAGGGATAGTAGGTATAGGTTAGTGGTGGTGTATGGGCCACAGGTGGCGGCAGACAGGAGGGAGATGGTGGACTGTCTGACGCCCCTGTGTGTTACAAATAGGCACTTAGTGTTAGGGGGGGACTTTAATATAGATTTAGGGGTAGGGGGGGATAGTAGTGCAGGCTCCATCACCGGGCTAATGGCTTGCCATGGTCTGGTTGATGGAGGCCTGCACACTACTCCGACAATGGCTGGTCCCACATGGCACAACTCCAGGGGGGTTGCGCGGAGGCTCGACTACATTTTTGTATCCAGGTCTTTGGGTCGGTAGTCTGGGCGGCTGTTGCCTGTGTTCTTTTCAGATCACGACGGGGTGCTCCTGCAGGTGGGGCAGCCAGTCTGCCTCTTCGGTAGGTGGTACTGGAAATTAGATCGGGATGTGCTGGAGGAGGAAGCTTTCGTCGACGCCTTTTTTGTTTTCTTTCGGAGGCTTGAAGGCCTCCGGTCCATGTGTGAGGGGGTTTTAGAGTGGTGGGATTTAGTTGAGGTAAGGAGTAGGGCTTTTATAATAGGATATTTCAGGAGGAAAAAAAGGGAGGAAAGGAGGGAGGTGGATCTTATCCAAAGGTTGATTGAACTCGAGTATGAGGCAGGTAACCTCGGCGGGTCGATTGACTGGGAGAGATCCACAGCCCTGAAGGCGCAGCTCAGGGAGCTGCAGGAGCGGAACGCTCGAGTTTTCCTGGAGCGTGCGCATAATGGATTTTTAGAACACAATGAGACTTGTTCCGCTATGTTCTTTAAGTCAGTTAGGGGCAGGCAGAGTAGGAAGGTAATGCATGGGGTTAAGGAAGAAAATGGCAGTATAGTTAGAAAGCCGGAGGAAATGGTCAGGGTGACAACTGATCATTTCCGAGGTTTATTTAAGGAGAGGGTAATAGATGTAGAGCAGGGAAATGTGTTTTTAGAACACTTGTCCCGGCGTTTGCCGGAGGACATTAGAGACGTGATGGAGGCTCAGATCTCCCTCGAAGAGGTTGAGAGCGCTCTCAGGAGGATGGGAAAAGGGAAGGTGCCTGGGATGGATGGGCTGCCGGCCGAGTTTTACCTCAAGTTTTGGGGGATACTCGGACCGGTGGTCCTCGAAGTCTTGAAGGCCATGCTGTGCGTAGTTTACAAGCTTCTTGCAAAGGTTTTAGCAGACCGGTTGCGCACAGCCCTTCCCTACGTCATCCATGAGGATCAGACGTGCGGGGTAGAGGGACACTCCATTAGATGGAACCTCCAGTTGATTAGGGACTCCATCGCTTGGGTAGAAGATAGAGGGCTGCTTTTAATGGTAGCAGCGCTTGATCAGGCGAAACCCTTTGATCGCGTGAATAGATCCTTTCTATTCAGGGTGTTAGGTAGATTAGGATTTGGGGAAAAGTTTATAGGATGGATCCGTACTTTATATGTCGGAGCGGGGTGCCGGGTTAGCGTTAACAGTCACTAAGGTGATGTTTTTGACCTCTCGACTGGGGTCAGGCAGGGATGCCCGCTCTCGGCTCTCCTCTTCGTTCTGTACATGGAGCCTCTGGGGGCTGCCATTAGGGCAGACACAGGGGTGGAGGGCTTGCTGATTCCTGGAAGTGGCGGTCTCCGTGTAAAGTTGACACAGTACGCCGACGACACCTCCTTGCTGCTTTGCAAGGACTCGTGCCTGACAATGTCCCTTGCCATCATTGGGGACTTCACCAGAGCGTCGGGGGCGGTTCTTAACCATGCGAAGACTTCCGTTAAGTTTTTCGGAAGATGGAGTGGTAGGACGGATGTGCCCGGAGGGTTCTCTCTCTGTAACGGGGCCCTGAGGATTTTCGGGGTCCATTTTGAGACCTCCGGCTCAGCGACGCTGAACTGGAACATGGGCATTGCAGTGGTACAGAGGAAGCTAGCGATGTGGAGGGCTAGGTCTTTGTCCTTTTTAGTCAAGCTCCTGGTTCTAAAGGTGGATGTATTGCCATCTCTATTGTACTTGGCGTACATCTACCCATTGCCGGCTTGTCTGAGGAGGCCTCTTGTGAGGCTGGTGTTTCAGTTCATGTGGGGTGGCAGGTACGAGTGGGTCGCCAGGGCACGCATGCTCTGTCCCATCGGGGAGGGAGGTACCTCAAGCTGGACGCAATTTTTGTTTCTTTTCTGTTGACGGAACTTGCTCAGCCAGTACTACTGGCTGCGTGCGCACCCCGAGGTTGAAGTCGCCCGAGTAGGTTTAGATCACAGGCACCTGTACGAGGAGGTCAGACGGGCAGTAAGTCCAGCACCTGTAGTGGGCATCCCGGCAGTGGTCTGGGAAGGAGTGCAGGCGCGGGGTCTGGACAACAGGCTCAAGGACCTGAATTGGTTGAGCCTCCACAAGTGTTTGCCGGTGCGCTCCACCATGTACCGGCATAGCTTGGCGCGATTCCCCACCTGCCCAAGACCTTCTTGTGGCAGGGAGGAGACTGTGCATGTCTTTTGGGACTGTGCCGTTGCCGGAGAGGTATGGGCGAAGGCACGGGTGTTGTTAGGAAGGGTAAGAGGGGATTTTGTATTAACGTGGGCTAGGCTAGAGAGAGGCGTAGGGAGAGCGAGGGGGACGGATAGGGATAGGTTTCTGCTCTGGCTTCTCATGAGCCTCTTTAAGCGGGGGCTGTGGGAAGCCAGGCAGAACATGGTTAAGACAGGGAGAGATTGGGGGGTGGAAGGAATAGTGAGGAGGGTGGAAGGAGATCTGAGGGGGAGGATGAAAAGGGAGGAGACGAAGTGGGGGATGTATGCTGCCCGGGAGAGGTGGAAGGTGGGATTAGGGCTGGGGAGATAGGGAAAGGTAGATTGTAAGATGGCGGGGAGGGAAGATGCTCCCCTGAGTTTTTGTTTGGGGTTTTTGTTTGTTTTTGGAATAAAAATGCCAATATTATTTGAATTAGAATGAAAATTATGATTTTGAAAGGTATGAATGGTATTGATGGTAATAAATTCTTTTTTCAAAAAAAAAAAAATATCTGATACGTCCCCTTCGGGGGACTACATATTAAATGGATTTTTCGAACAGGGTGTCGGAAATGGGGCTCGCTCTGTCCGCTCCACGCATCGACCCGGTATTGCAGTACTTCCGGGAACGGTGCAACACTTTTCTCCCATTGTCAAGGAAAAAAAATACACAAAGCTATGTAAAACAGCTAGCAGAAGAAGAGAAGAAACATCCAAACTGAAAGAAGGGCGAAGCGCCCTACATGGGTTCCCCCGTTTTCCCGCCATTTTACTTTAAAAAAAACAAAAAAAACATTGGCCAGGATTGTGTGTTAAAGAGCTAGTGACTTAAAGACGCATTAGTGACTTGTTAAAAAAAACTCCCACCTGTCACCAGGGAAGCGTCGGGTGGGGAGGAGCCAACTTTTGCCAAACTGCTGAGGTCTGCCGAGACCCCCGGGTGCCCGGTGGGTGCAGGGGTCAATTTGTGGGTTATCGCTTCTTGGTCTTTTGGCTCAGCTCAAGCTTGGTACCGAGGTGTCCCAAAGCCCGCTGAGTCAAAAGGTCGAAGACAGCGAGAGGGGAGCGGAGTCGAGAGTGTCATTCTCCTTGCGGAGATGGTGCAAAATTCTGCAAATAGGTCGGTCCCAGGGATCAGACTGGCGAACACCCTCCGGTTTGCATGGAAAGAGAAGGATGTTGATCCTTTTGGAAGAGAGACATTTGGAAGAACAATCCTGATTGTAATGCTAAATCTGAAGGTACGGGACGTGTTTTGCCTCCAAGGCAACTCTTTGAAGGGAGCGTTTGACGTGGCTTTTTACACGGAGAGCAAGCATGATGAGATCCTTAAAAAGGTGAGAGCGGTGGGAGATACGAGGCCGATGTGCCATTATGAGGTGAAGAGTTTGGCAAGAAACAATTTCCGGGTGATAACTGTGAACATTTATAACCCGTACGTGAAGGATGAGGAGGTGAGGGACTTTCTGGAGCGGTACATGGACAATGTCTCCACGGCAAGGCACCTCAAGGATTCTCTTGGTTTTTGGAACGGGAGGATCCTAAAGGACTGGGTGGGTACCTTCATCCCCCAGCTATGTTCTCCCTAAGGGCTGACAGGGGGACATTGTATTATGCACGTCAGCCCCCGTTCTGCAGGCGGTGTATGGCCTATGGACACATCCTGGCCTCGTGCAGCACTAGAAAGTGCAGATTTTGCGGATCTGGGGAGCACGAGGCTAAGGATTGTGACGAGCCCAAGGCTTGCCACGGGTGTGGCTCAACAGCGCACCTGTGGCGGGACCGCCCGGCTCGTCAGCGATCATACGCGTCTGCGGCAGGAGGGGGAGCAGGAGCGGGGGATGGGGGAAGAAGAGACAGGGGAGGTGACAAAGAAAAAGACCCAAGCACAGGCCCAGAGGAGACGGCCACACGGAAGGAGGAGGAGAAGGAGGTGGCCGCAGGAGGCGAGGGAGGAAGAGAAGGCACGGGAGCAGAAGAAACAGAAGGACAGGAAGGAAAAGAGGAAGAAGGAAGCAAGGGAGTGGAAGAGCAGGAGAGAGCAACAGTGGAGGGAGAGGGGGTGGGGGGTGAGCCGGGGGCAGGGCTTGGGGGGAGGGAGGAGGGGGGGTGAGGGAGTGGGGGGACAGTATGTCGAGCGCCCTAGTGAAAGAGATGAGGGGAATGGTGGAGGAGCTAGCGGGGAAGGGGGGTGGTGTCTCCCCGTTACCTCCAACACCAAAAAAGAAAGGGAAGAGGAGGGGGCGCTAGACAGACAGTGAGGGGGTGGCCAAGCGAGTTATGGGAGAGGGGGAAATGTCTTTGTCCTCGCTGGTTTACTCAGCACCTCAACAATTGGTGGAGGTTGAATCCCTGGGCGTAACTCAGGGCTGGTCATCTGGGGGGGATCTCAACTCCTGTTTGGGGAGATGGGGTCCCTTACTCTAAGCCCAGTCAGTTTCAGGGAGGGAGGAATGGAGGGTGTTGGTGGGGAACCCAGGATGCAGGGCACTCAAAGGCCTAACACCATGCCTGCATCCTGGGTTGGAGAGATGGAGGAGGACGGGGGGACGTCGGGAGAGGAGAGGACGTTCCCGCCGGATGAGATGGAGCAGGGGAGCATCAGGTGAGCCTCCTGTTTTTGTTGTTGTGGGTTTATTTGTGCTGAAGTAAGTGTTTTTGTTTTATTTTATAAATGATACATTTAAACTAAAAAAAATAACAGAATGTAAGGGGTTTGAGGGACTTTGTTAACTGGGGGCAGAAGATCGCGAAAGTGCGCACCATGATGGGCCTTTGGAAAGCTCGTCGGCTCTCTATGAGTGGACCGGTTGTAGTAATTAAAGCAGACATTCTTCTGTCCTTGGTTTATTTGGCCTATGTTTTTCCTTTGCCCCCTCGTTACAGGAAGGATTTAGTGCGAACCATTTTTTCTTTTGTTTGGGGGGGCTACGAGTATGTAAAAAGGGACTGGATGGTGTAATCAGTGGAGGCGGGAAGAAGGGGAGTTCCTGACCTCCCTCTGAAGTTGGACACTATTTTCTTTTCATCAATATGGAAAAGTCTGGTTAACCCTTGTAACCATGGCTTCAAGGCTTTTGCTTTGTTTTGGCCATCTTTCCCTCTGCGAAGGTTGGTAGCGTGGGACAACTCCCGACCTAAGGCGGAATCCCTGCCGGCTCATTTCCAACATGCAGTGAAGTGGAGCAGAAGGCACACAGAGTGCCAGGAGGGTCTGCTCTGCATGGACCACAGGGCTTTCTTTATACAGGACCTTGGTGGCTAAGTGGGGTCCTGTCGGTGTCAATGGGGTGGGGCCGGCGGTGTAGCAAAAAGGTCTCTCTAACAGGTTGAAGGATCTAAATTGGTTGTGTATACATGGGTGGCTGCCAGTTAGGGAGGTCCTTTAAAGGCACGGCCTGTCAAAGGTCAAGGTATGCCCACGGGAGGGGTGTGAAGGCGAGGAGACGCTCCGTCACACTTTTTGGGAGTGCTCCTTTGCCAGGAGGGTTTGGGAAGATGTGAGCTCCTTCTTCCAGGTGCTGGGGATTCTATCCTTTGATGCAATTATGTTGGGGCGGGGTTTGGGGATCAGGAGTGGGAGGGGATCCCTTTTAATTTGGCTCTTGATTTCCTTGGGGAAGGCAGCTCTGTGGGATTCAAGGGTGGTTTTGGTTAAATCCAATGTGGACTGGGGAGTGGGTGGAGTGGTTAGTAGGGTTAGAGCTGATCTGAGAAAAAGGTATGATTTCGATGTGGAAAAATATGGCTTCCACGCCTCTAAGGAATGCTGGAAGTACCTTTATCAGTAAGAGGCCTTGTTGCAGTGGTTGGCCAAAGTGTATGTACTGTTTGTTAGTGTTGGTTTTTCTCCATGTCTCGGTTTTTGGTTAGCCAGTTCTTGAAATGCCCAGTATTTTGGAAAATGTGAAGTGTTTGAAATGAATGGTTTGGTTAAATAAAAAATAAAAAAAATAAAAAAATAAAATATTAAAATAAAATCTGTTCTTATCAGTTTAATATCTGATACGTCCCCCATCGGGGGACTACATATTAAATGGATTTTTCGAACAGGGAGTCGGAAATTGGGCTTGCTCCGTCCGCTCCACGCATCGACCCGGTATTGCAGTACTTCCGGGAACGGTGCAACACTTTTCTCCCATTGTGAAGGAAAAAAAATACACAAAGCTATGTAAAACAGCTAGCAGAAGAAGAGAAGGAATGAAAAAAGAAGAAACATCCAAACTGAAAGAAGGGCGAAGCACCCTTCATGGGGTCCCCCGTTTTCCCGCCATTTTACTTAAATTTTTTTTAAAAATAATACATTGGCCAGGATTGTGTGTGTGTGTCTCTGTGTGTGTGTGTGTATATGTGTGTCTGTCTGTTTTTGACCCCCCCCAAAAAATACAATCACTTCAACAGGATTGTCTGTCTGTCTGTCTGTCTGTGACTTTTTACCCACAGCCCTCGAAAACTTGGAAGAGTGGGTTCGGGGACCACCCGCGGGAACCCGGCCTAGAGTGCACAGTGTGTGTCTCGGGCCCCGACCTCTGACTTCAATACGACTCTGGTTTCTCTTCATTATGCACAAGCCTTTCGCATTTTACTAAAGACTTCCGTGGAGAGGAACACTTACGAGTTCAATGTATTTTTGGAAGGGCTTTGCTTCTGGCAGAGCCCGGTATCTTGTTTCAAGAGAAATTGACAGAGATGACGCCGAGACTTTTTGCTCAGGCGTTTGACCGACCGGCGTATTTCTCCACTCAAAGTAGTCGCTCGGGCAATTGAGTTCAAGCCCGACGACGACGACGACGACTGGCGTGTTTGCCGGGCTTTGAACAAATAGTCGCACTAGGCTTAAAGAGCTAGTGACTTAAAGACGCATTAGCGACTTGTTAAAATAAACACCTGCCTGTCACCAGGGAAGCGTCGGGTGGGGAGGAGCCAACTTTTGCCAAACTGCTGAGGTCTGCCGAGACCCCCGGGTGCCCGGCGGGCGCAGGGGTCTATTTGTGGGTTATCGCTTCTCGGCCTTTTGGCTCAAACCAAGCATGTGGCACGCCCGCATTTTGATCAACGAAAGAGAAGGTGATGGCGACGTGAGACTTTACGTTGGCTCCTTCGGCGCGACTTTTGAAAACAATCTTGTTTGTCGGGAAAGAATTGGACGGAATGCAGTTCGTTATGGGAAGAAGGAGCTTCGCAAAAGATGTCATCTTTGGATTTCTTGGAGTGACGACAGAACGAATCTACTGCTACAGAGATTTTCCTCTACGGAATGCTTTCGAGGTCACCTTCACGGTGGATTACCTGTATCAGGAAGCTTGGAACAACTGCTTGGAACACAAGGACGAAACACCGATCTCCAACTTCAGCGTGGAGCCTCTGTTCGCAAGTCGGGTAAGGACCATAACTGTCTGCATGCAAAATCCATATGCGAAAGAGCAGGATATACTGTGATGTACTGGGGGTTGGAACAAAAGAAATGGATTATGATGGTATGTGGAACCAGAATAGAAAGTACGCTGTCTGATTCAGAACACGGACGGGAGGAATTGAGTATCCCCCAGCGTCCTTCTACATTGGCGGTGTAAAAGGGTACCTCTACTTCTATGGGCAGCCTAAAACGTGTAGAAGATGCGGAGAAGAGGGCCACATTGCAGCACTGTGCCCGAACACGTTCTGTAGAAACTGTTTTGAGGCGGGTCATTTGGCAAGAGATTGTAAAAAACCCAAATCGTGTAATCTGTGTGATTCAACTGAGCACATGTTCAAAGACTGCCCAGACAGACACAAGACCTATGCAGAATCACTGAGGAACATTGAGGTGGTATTGGACAAGATCTCGAGAGACCATGCACCCGCACAGGAGAACCTCCCAAGGCCTCTTCCGGAGGCTTCTCTGAGAAAGACTCCGGGTGATGTGTCGGATCCCTACGCTTTCGGGAATCCGGTGGCAGGAACCTCTGCTCAACCAGGACAGGCGGCAATAGAGGAATCTTCACTGGGGATAATAATATCAGATACCCCAGTGGAAAGTAGAGTACAGTGGGGTGAAACAGAAGAGGATAAAGAGATGGATTGGAAAACAGTAGAGGGAAAGAGAACAGCAAAAAGGAAAGTAACAGAGGAGAGGCTGGACACCGAGAAAAAAAAAACAAGTAATAGAGACTTTCAGCAGGTTCGACGCTCTGGAGAATGAGGAGACTAGAGAGCAAGGAGATCCGGGTCCTGAGCTGTCGTCAGCAGGAGAGTCTCCACCAGTGCCGTTGGTCGCACCATCAGAGGAGGACAGTGAGGGCAGCGTGGATTCCCAGCCGGAGTTTGCGAGTGGCTCTATGGTGGATAGCCTGAAGTCAACAACAATGTTTCTGACCAAGGGGAAAAGAGACGGAACATAAAATAAAATTGTTTAATGTCCTGTCAGTTAATGCCAGGGGATTGAGAGACACTGTCAAGAGGACATCTTTGTTTTTTTCCTTAAAGGCATTGGACTTCCAGGTGTGCTTCCTTCAGGAGTGACATCAAAAGGTTCAGCAAGGACTGGAAGGCAGGTGCTTCAGTATGGAGCATAGGCAACGTGCACTCGGACGGGGTGGGGATAATATTTAAGGATACTGGGTTTGTAATTGAGGAAATAATTATTATACCAGGGAGGCTTGTATATGGCAAGCTGAACAACAACAAGCTTCGCCTAGTAAACGTGTACGCTCCTGCTTTAAAAAGGAGAAAGGTTAGATTTCTTTAAGCATTTACCTAATGTTCTGTGCACAAATTGCATAGTGATAATGGGTGGAGATTTCAACACATACTTAGAGGGGGAATATGATTTTACTGCGCAATATTTAAAACATTTTTTGGGTGACTACAATTTGGCAGACATATATAGGAGACATAATAAAAAAGGTATAGGGCAAACATGGAGAAACTCAAGAGGAGCAAGCAAAAGACTAGATTATCTGTTTATATCCAAGACCATCCAAGTTTTTTTTTTCAAAGTATTAAAGAAAAACAGAGGAAGTGTGTAATCTCCGAATTAGAAACAGGTAGTGGGAAAGTCACCAAAAAAAAGATAATGGTGCATGCTCAGGAGTTCTATCAAGCTTTGTTTAAGAAAAGAGAAGTGGAAAATGCAAGAGCGGAGGAATTATTAAATAATATAAGCAAAAAGCTAAATAATGAAGAAAGAACAAATTTAGAAAGAGAAGTATCCAAAAAGGAAATAGAGGAGGCATTGAAATCTCTGAAAGCTGATAAAACTCCCGGGTGTGATGGATTACCAAAATAATTTTACTGTTGTTTTTGGGGAATCCTAGGTGAGGACTTACTGGAGGTGTATAGAGAGATCTTGGTCGATGGGATGATGCCGGAATCTATGAGGTCTGGTGTAGTGAGCTTAATATACAAGAAGGGAGAAAAAGAGCTCTTAAAAAATTGGAGGCCCATTACTTTGCTAAATGTGGACAATAACATTTTGGGGAAAGTAATAACAAATAGACTGAAAGAGGTGATGCCTAGCCTGGTTAATGAAGACCAGACATGCGGGGTTATGAATAGGTCCGCAACATACAACCAACAGTTAACCAGGGATGTGATCGTTTGGGCCAAAGACAGACACCTACCTTTGTGTGTGCTGAACGTTGATCAGGAGAAGGCTTTCGACTTCCTGTTCTCAATTCGAGAAAGAATGAATTTTGCCACGATTTTTGTTAATTGGATTAAGACCATGTATAATAAAGCATACAGTAGAGTGCAAATCAACGGATTTCTCAGCAAACCGGTACTTCAAGAAGGTGGGGTGAGACGGGTGCCCGATGTCACCACTACTGTACGTGCTATTTGCTGAACCACTAGCTAATCTGATAAGGAACGATAAAGGTATAGACGGGGTGCATATCCCAGGGAGTAACGGAGAAAGGGTTAGAATTGCCCAGTATGCAGACGACACCACTTTGTTCCTATGCTCTGACCGGGCGATAGACAGGGCGATCGTACTGTTGAAAACTTATGGAGAAGCAGTGGGGTCAAAAATTTATTTGGGAAAGTCCTCTATGATGTACTGTGGCGCCTGGGAAGGGAGAACAGAGGGCAAGGGAGGTATAACTGTCTGTAAAGATGGGTTAAAAATATTAGGGGTGTATTTCTTTCAAAGGGACAGGATAAAAGAAAATTGGGAAGGAAAGATTGAAAAAGTAAAGGTGAAACTCAATATGTGGAAAAGCAGAAGGTCAGCAGAAAGATTATGGCAATAAAAACAGATATATTACCAACTTTAATTTACCTGGCACTGGTGTTCCCAATCAATGCCAGGAGTAAAATCATTGTGACAAGGTTGATATTTTCATTTTTATGGGGTGGCTCATATGAAAGCGTAAAGAGATAGATGATGTATGGTTAAGTATCAAAGGGAGGGAGGGACATCCCATGTTTGTCGGTGAAACTGGATTGTCTTTTCCTCAATCAGGTGTGTAACACTT
>NC_042980.1:795818-800818 GCF_901001165.1 Salmo trutta | reverse complement strand
CTTCCGTCGGCCACTCAGTGCTTACCCAAACGTGCCAGAGTTCAGTGAGGCTATTTTAGCCACTACAAACGTGAAACATAGTATTTCTCCCCCCTCGGCATGCATGAACAAACACACACACCACCTCCCTACCCCAGGAGGCCTTGTGTACAGTAGACATGGTTTCAAGGTTTTTACCACAGTTTTCTGAAAGGGGCTTTTGGAAAATAACTATTATATCCACCCCTGAATAGTGTACTTTCTGGGAATGGTTCACTTAATGATACTGCTATTCAATGGAACACAGATGGCTATAATAACTGGCCTCGATGTCAGCTCCAGGATTCAATGAGTGACTTTCGTTTTGATATGAAGCCATAATTAATGTCACTTTTGTGACTCTTTAGGCTATATCTACGACTACGATTGACAAGAGGAGTTGATGTTCGATTAAAGCTACTGTATTTATTTTGTTTGACCGAATGCACTAAAACATTACATTAGAAGTTGTTTTAGGCTTCCACTAGGGGGCACAGTCAAACTTACGAAGAGGAGGGAAACCTACTGGGACAAGGAGAGAGAGAAAGGGACCAAGAACGCAATTTAAAAAAATAATGCATTGAATGGAATTTGGTCCAAATGACTGTGTTCAGTCATGACACGGTAGTGTGGGCACTTAGAGAGAAAATCAGACAAATACTGCAGCGGTCTTGTTTTTCTGTTAAGATTCCCACCAAATCCACACTTCAGACATGACACAGTAAGTTTTTTGGGGTTGCCCTCTCCCCAAGCCACCCATGTGTCAGATCTGAGTTGAGCTGGGATGGACGGACGGGGGGCAGAATCAGAAGACCCCCTCGCCTAATCGACTAGTTTCCTAATCCTAGTTTCCTAGAAGGGGTTCTGCACTGTACCGGTTCCAGCTAGATATCCCTGTTTTGTCTTCTTTCTCGCTTTCCCGCTCTCCCTCACGGTTTTATCTGTCAGCCTTAATACGAAAACCTACCTCCTATTGCTCCACTTCCCCAGTGTCCCCAGGCTTAGCCCTAGCCCTCTATCCAGGGTAGAGATTCAAGGCCATGCCCCAGTCATCCCTGCTCAATACAGGGTGCTGTGTGCCAGGATGGGGGGGGCATTGATTTGGGTGGAGGGTGTTGGTTAGAGCAGGCAGCCCTCTTTTTTTTTTTTCTCTGACCCTGACTGTGTTCTAAAGGCTATACCTTGAACCACTCCTTTGTTCTCTCTCTCCATATGCTTTCACCCTCATCCACCTCTCATCTCCTTCTTGACCCGACACTCTGCTGTAGGATGTACCCATCCATGGTCTCCCAGCACCTCTCTCATCCCTCTGTACCTCTCTCTCTTAAACTCCTCATTGCTGTCTTCCCAGCCAAGGGCCCCAGCCACCTGCAGAGCTGCAAGGCCACCCATGTTTTCACCCTTCAGCTGTAGCAGGATGGACTGAGGGATCTAGATGGGCATTCCCGGGAAAAGGTTTTTCAGAAAAAGCTATTTTGGTGGCATTTGGTACATTCTAATGCCTTGATAGAAATGACCTTACAGTTAAAATGTGGAAATGAATGAATTCAGTGTGTTAGTTGTTTTGATATCGTCTAGGCCTAAAAAACATTTTAACATTAATCCTGTCTTGAGGTTAAAGTCACATTTATAGTTGTATGTGGACACTTAGGGTAAGGAAACTGATGTGTAATTTGGGTGAACTATCCCTTAACAGTTTAGCCTGTCAATCAATCACTGTGGGTGGGATTGTCAGGGGAGTGGGCAGGATGTTTGCGAGTCAGAGTTGGTAGGGTTTCAGACCTGTCGATCAATCACTGTGGGTAGGACTTTTAGGAAAGGCAGTAGATTAGTAATGTAGTCAGAAAAAAAGAGTCTAGTCAACTCTTTCAATTTCATTTACTGTGGCAAAACTAAATCTAGTACGGGAAAAACATTTTTTTTATGAAATGTATGCATTCACTACTGTAAGTCGCGCTGGATAAAGCGTCTGCTAAATGACTAAAATGTAAATGTAGTTTGCTTATTCAAAGACTGTTGAAAATTGAGATTGCAACATCAAAGGAGGTCATTTCTATCTTGTTTGAAGGCTTAGATTTTCTTTGAGGTAAACGACACTGAACAAAAATATAAACGCAACATGTAAAGTGTTGGTTTCATGAGCTGAATTAAAAGAGCATTTCACATTTTCCAAGATAATCCATCCACCTGATAGGTGTGGGGACAATAAAAGGCCACTCTAAAATGTGCAGTTTCATCAAACAATACAATGCCACAGATGTCTGTTTTGAGGGAATGTACAATTGGCATGCTGACTGCAGGAATGTCCCCCATAGCTGTTGCCAGAGAATTAAATGTTAATTTCTCTACCATAAGCCGCCTCCCAATGTCGTTTTAGAGAATTTGGCAGTACGTCCAAACAGCCTCACAACCGCAGAACATGTGTAACCACGCCAGCCCACGACCTCTACATCAGGCTTCTTCATCTGTGGGATTGGTCTGAGAGGAGCCACCCCGACACGCTGGAGAAGTGTACTCTTTACGGCTGATTCCTGGTTTCAACTGCACCGGGCAGGTGGCAGACTGGCGTCGTATGGGCGAGCGGTTTGCTGATGTCAACGTTGTGAACAGATTGCTCCATGGTGGCGGTGGGCAGGCATAAGCTACACGCAATGAACACAATTGCATTTTATCGATAGCATTTTGAATGCACCGAGACATCCTGAGACCCATTGTCGTGCCATTCATCCACCGCCATCACCTCATGTTTTAGCATGGTATTGCACGGCCCCATGTCGCAAGGATCTGTAAACAATTCCTGGAAGCTGAAAATGTCCCAGTTCTTCCATGGCCTTTTTAAGGTATCTGTGACTAACAGATGCATATCTGTATTCCCAGTCATGTGAAATTCATAGATTAATGAATATATTTCAATTGATTTCCTTATATGAACTGTAACTCAGTCAAATCTTTGAAATTGTTGCATGTTGCGTTTTAATTTGTTTCAGTGTAGTTTGTGGCAAAAAGTTTGTGGCCACTCCATGTTGGGTCGGTCATAAGAACAGCCCTTAGCCAGGGTATATTGGCAATATACCACACCTTCTTGGGCCTTAATGCTTAATTATACCATGTAAGTATCATGACATTAGCTTTCATAACCTTCAATCTGTTTTCTTTTATAATATGTTTGACTAAAATGAGGCCTATCTATTGTTCCTGCAGTGAGGATTCAACATCTTCATTAAATGTTTTCATAATTTATCTGCAGATAATCGCGGTAGTAGCCGACCAGTATGCAAATTAGGTAGCAAAATGAATGGCTCTCTCACCGAAGCGATTTGGTTCCGTTCACCTAAAGCAGTGGTGTCAAACTCATTCCACAGAGGACAGTGCTTGAAAAAAATGTGTTCAAAAAGAGCAGTTTGTTCATAAAGTTGCTAGGCTATACTGATGAGTCACTAGCGGTCACTGACAAGTATCGACATGAGCTTCGAATCCTAGCAAAATACAAACAAGATCTTTGGTTTACTTGTCCCGATGTGTTACCATGGAAATATAACTACGTTGTATGATTTATGAATAGAAAAGTTACAGTATATAGGAGATGGCCTTTATTCATTCAGTGCGAATCGTTTTCTAAACTATTCAACACTTGCTGTTGGGTCGTAAATCAAAGCACAGTAGCCTAAATAGCCTATGCACCCTGACTCTGTGACAGGTAGTAGACTTATGAAACACACAAAAGAAAATAATAATAAATGTTCCACACAACAATAACTAAGTCAAATTATTGTTACCACTTACATTACATGGGATGTGTAAATTCACCCACATGGGACGATGTGAAGCATCATGCTCTCTCTCCTCCTTGAAAATTAAATTTCACTGCAGCCAACCAGAGCTCACAAAAATAACACCGGTACCGAGTAGGCACAACCGACAGCAGACTGACAAACCAGCAGTGTCCCCATCGCTCGCTCTGTTATTGACAGGCACCTGTCCTATCAATAGATCACTAGAAGATGCCTATCGTTCATTGTAGGCTTTACAGACATTTCTGAGTAGCGAATTTAAACTTTGAAATGAAAAGAAGCCTAGTTAATTAATGGTGAAAAAGTAGCCGGCTGACAATGAGTCGGTTATCGGCTATTTAACCGACGGCCGGCGCTTATGGAAAACACTGCTGTTTTCTCTGGCTAGCTTCCGGCATATTCTGAAAACATTGACATTCATTCATTTGTATGCTGTTTTATTTGTCCTGAACATTTTACTTCATAAGTTGACTAGCTTTGGGTAGGAGCATACATGCAAATTATTTCTGCAAGTAAATGGTATAATGCAAGTCCTCTCACCTGAAGAGCTTGCGTGTTGATAATGTATTCATGACAGACTGGGTTACGTAAGTGCACTCCGAGTGAACTCTGGGGGTGGGTGTGTGTGTGTGAGAGAGAGCGAGCGAGATCCCACCTTGCCAGTCTTAATACATGCAGGTGAACACGGTGTCAGATGGCCTGCATTCTGCTGCCCTGGTGCCTCCCGGAGGATACCACTTTCTGTGTGTGTGTGTGTGTGTGTGTGTGTGTGTGTGTGTGTGTGTGTGTGTGTGTGTGTGTTAGATAAGACAGGGATGTGTCCACATGTTTTAGAGGGGACATGTTTGAGATTGTCTGGCTCTCAGCCAGTGGACTGGTGGAGTGGGTCCTGATCTGAAACACTGCTGCTAATTGTCCATGGATTCATGACCAACATGCATTGATATTTAAGCCTTGCAGTTTTGTGCATTTGTGTGGAGTGTATCAGAGTGTTTGTCTTTGTGTGTGTATTCAAGAATATTTCTGTACTTGTAGGCAAGTCGATGAGTCTCAGTTTGTGCTTGTATGAGTTGAGCTGAGTGTGTGACTGTGTTTGTGCATGCTGATATGTATTTGTAGCCCATGTGTGTGTGTGTGTGTGTGTGTGTGTGTGTGGTGGGGGGGGGGGCAGATTAGTGAGCTGATAGGCCC